>NC_079358.1:4503759-4539068 GCF_029582105.1 Oenanthe melanoleuca
CCCCCAAATCCCTGAAACCCCAAAATCCCCCACCACCCCCCAAAATCCCCCATTAACCCCCCAAAACCCCCAAAATCCCCCAAAATCCCCCCAAACCTGTGGGGTGGTGCCGGACGAGGAAGAGGAAGGGATGATCCAACACGATTTCGGGGGGGGCCATGCGGGAATAAACCACGGCAGCTGCGGGGGGGGATGGACAGTGAGACACCCCAAAAATGTCACCAAAGTGTCCCCAAACCCACCCCCCGGGTGTCCCCAAGTGTCACCAACCTGAGGCCGAGGCCACCTCGGTGCCGTTCTCGGTCACCTCCATGCGAACCCTCTGCAGCACCTGGCCCAGCACCAGCGGCTCAGCTGGGGACAGAGGGGACACTGGGGACACTGGGGACATTGGGGACATTGGGGACATTGGGGGGATTGGGGGGATTGGGGACATTGGGGACATTGGGGGGATTGGGGGGATTGGGGACATTGGGGGGATTTGGGACATTGGGGACATTGGGGACATTGAGGACATTGGGGACATTGGGGGGACATTGGGGACATTGGGGACACTGGGGACATTGAGGACATTGGGGGGACATTGGGGACATTGGGGACAGAGGGGGAGATTGGGGGGATTGGGGACACTGGGGACATTGGGGACACTGGGGACACTGGGGACATTGGGGGGATTGGGGGGATTGGGGACATTGGGGACATTGAGGACATTGGGGGGACATTGGGGACATTGGGGACATTGGGGACACTGGGGACATTGAGGACATTGGGGGACATTGGGGACATTGGGGACATTGGGGACATTGGGGACATTGGGGACATTGGGGGGATTGGGGACATTGGGGACACTGGGGGACATTGGGGACATTGGGGACATTGGGGGGACATTGGGGACATTGGGGGGACATTGAGGACATTGGGGACATTGGGGACACTGGGGACATTGGGGACAGAGGGGACATTGGGGACACTGGGGACATTGGGGACATTGGGGACACTTTGGGGACACTGGGACACGCTGTTACCTGTGGCCGGGCTGAACTCGGCTCTCTGGGGGTCGAACAGGTCCCGGACCCCCAAGGACTGGAGGGGACCCCGCAGGTCCCAGGAGGAGTCGATGGAGAAACTGGGGGGGAGGGGAGGGGTCAGCGGGGGTGTCCCCAGTGTCCCCAATGTCCCCAATGTCCCCAGTGTCCCCAATGTCCCCAATGTCCCCAGTGTCCCCAATCCCCCCAATGTCCCCAATGTCCCCAATGTCCCCCAATGTCCCCCAATGTCCCCAATGTCCCCAATGTCCCCAATGTCCCCCAGTGTCCCCCAATCCCCCCAATGTCCCCCAATGTCCCCAATCCCCCCAATGTCCCCAGTGTCCCCAATGTCCCCAATGTCCCCAGTGTCCCCAATCCCCCCAATGTCCCCAATGTCCCCAATCCCCCCAATGTCCCCCAATGTCCCAAATGTCCCCAATGTCCCCAGTGTCCCCAATGTCCCCAATGTCCCCAATCCCCCCAATGTCCCCAATGTCCCCCAATGTCCCCAATGTCCCCAATGTCCCCAATGTCCCCAATGTCCCCATTCCCCCCAATGTCCCAAATGTCCCCAATGTCCCCAATCCCCCCAATGTCCCCCAATGTCCCCAATGTCCCCCAATCCCCCCAGTGTCCCCGCTGTCCCCGCGCTCACCGGGGCAGCACCACCACGCGGGGGGGGGCGGGGCTCAGCGCTGTCACCCAGCCGGTGACAGTCGCCGCGCGCAGCAGCGGCCGCAGGGTGACAATGGGGACGTGTCGCTGCTCGGGCGCCACCAGCAGCAGCGCCACCTCCCCCCCCCCGCGAACGGCAGCTCGGTCACCGTGAAGGGGACACCGGCCGGGGACACGAACCGGCCTGCGGGGACACGGGGGGTCAGCGGGGGGGGACAGGGGGTGACAGGGGGTGACATCGGGGAGGGACATTGGGGGGACACGGGGACAGCGGGGGACACTGGGAGGGACACGGGGGGACACAGGTGACATTAACGACGCACAGGTGACAATGAGGTGACACACAGGTGTGACACAATTGACACTGAGGTGACACAGGTGACACGGGTGTGACACGGGTGACACACAGGTGTGACACACAGGTGTGACACACAGGTGACAATGAGGTGACACAGGTGTGACACACGTGTGACACGGGTGCGACACGGGTGTGACACAGGTGACAATGAGGTGACACAGGTGTGACACACAGGTGACACACATGACACACAGGTGTGACACAGGTGTGACACACAGATGACACAGGTGACAATGAGGTGACACAGGTGTGACACATGTATGACACGGGTGCGATACGGGTGTGACACAGGTGACACACAGATGACACAGAGATGACACAGGTGACAATGAGGTGACACAGAGGTGACACAGGTGACACACAGGTGACACAGGATGTGACACAGGTGACACAGGTGACACAGGTGTGACACAGGTGTGACACAGGTGACAATGAGGTGACACAGGTGTGACACACATGACACACACAATGAGGTGACAATGAGGTGACACAGGTGACACAGCTGACACACAGGTGACACAGGTGACAATGAGGTGACACAGGTGTGACACAGGTGTGACACAGGTGACACACATGACACACAGGTGACACAGGTGTGACACACATAACACAAAGGTGACACAGGTGTAGACACAGATGACACACAGATGACACACAGGTGACAGAGGTGACAGAGGTGACACAGGTGTGACACACATGACACACAGGTGACACAGGTGACACACAGGTGACACAGGTGTGACACAGGTGACACACAGGTGACACAGGTGTGATACACATAACACAAAGGTGACACAGGTGACACACATGACACACAGGTGTGACACACAGGTGTGACACGGCCGCCACCATCGCTCACCGCAGCGCACGCGCCCCTCCCCCGCCACCATCGTCGCCGTCCCCTCGCCGCCGTCCCCGCGCAGGAACGGGCGCGGCCGCGCGGCCCCGGCGGCGAACGGGACCCCCCAGGACCCCCGGAAGGACTCGGCGGCGGCCACCAGCAGGCGCGTGGCGGCGGCCACCGCCCCGGGGGACACCAGCTCGGCCACCAGCCCTGCGGGTGGGGACAGCGTTGGAACCCGGAAAATAGCATTGGGTCAAAAAAAATCACATTGGAAATGAAATAAACACATTGGAATAAAAAATATCACATTGGAGTGAAATAATCACATTGGAATGAAATAATCACATTGGAAATGAAATAAACACATTGGAATGAAATAATATCACTTTAGAATGAAATAATTATATTGGAATGAAAAAATTACATTGGATCAAAAAAATATCACATTGGAATAAAAGAATCACATTGGAATGAAAAAATATCATTGGATCAAAAAAAATCACATTGGAATGAAATAATATCACATTGGATCAAAAAAAAATCACATTGGAATGAAATAATATCACATTGGAATGAAATAATATCACATTGGAATCAAAAAATATCACATTGGAGTGAAATAATCACATTGGAACCCAAAAAATAGCATTGGATCAAAAAAAAAAAAAAAAATCACATTGGAAATGAAATCATTACATTGGAATGAAAAAATATCACATTGGAGTGAAATAATCACATTGGAACCCAAAAAATACCATTGGATCAAAAAAAAAAAAAAAAAAAAATCGCATTGGAAATGAAATAATTACATTGGAATGAAAAAATATCACATTGGAATAAAAAAATATCACATTGGAATAAAATAATTACATTGGAATGAAAAAATATCACATTGGAAATGAAATAATTACATTGGAAATGAAATAATCACATTGGAATACAAAAAATACCATTGGATCAAAAAAAAAAAAAAAATCACATTGGAAATGAAATCATTACATTGGAATGAAAAAATATCACATTGGAGTGAAATAATCACATTGGAACCCAAAAAATACCATTGGATCAAAAAAAAAAAAAAAAAAAAATCGCATTGGAAATGAAATAATTACATTGGAATGAAAAAATATCACATTGGAGTGAAATAATCACATTGGAATAAAATAATTACATTGGAATGAAAAAATATCACATTGGAAATTAAATAATCACATTGGAACCCAAAAAATACCATTGGATCAAAAAAAAAAAAAAATCACATTGGAAATGAAATAAACACATTGGAATAAAAAAATATCGCACTGGAATAAAAAAAATATCACATTGGAATAAAAAAATATCATTGGAAATGAAAAAAAAATCACATTGGAATAAAATAATCCCATTGGAATAAAATAATCCCATTGGATCAAAAAAATATCACATTGGATCAAAAAAAATCACATTGGAAATGAAATAAACACATTGGAATAAAAAATATCACATTGGAGTGAAATAATCACATTGGAAATGAAATAATCACATTGGAATAAAAAAATATCACATTGGAATAAAAAAATATCATTGGAAACGAAAAAAAATATCACATTGGAATAAAATAATTACATTGGAATAAAAAATCACATCGGAATGGAATAATCACATTGGAATGAAAAAATCACATTGGAATAAAAAAATATCACATTGGATCAAAAAAAAAAATCACATTGGAATAAAATAATTACATTGGAATAAAATAACTACATTGGAATAAAAAAATATCACATTGGAATAAAAAAATATCATTGGAAACGAAAAAAAAATCACATTGGAATAAAATAACTACATTGGAATAAAATAATCACATTGGATCAAAAAAATATCACATTGGATCAAAAAAATATTACATTGGAATAAAATAATCACATTGGATCAAAAAAAATATCACATTGGGATAAAATAATTACATTGGAATAAAAAAATCACATTGGAATAAAAAAATATCATTGGAAATGAAAAAAAATCATTGGAATAAAATAATCACATTGGAATAAAAAAAAATATCACATTGGAATAAAAAAATCACATTGGATCAAAAAAAATCACATTGGGATAAAATAATCCCATTGGAATAAAATAATCCCGTTGGAACTGAAAAAATATCATTGGATCAAAATAATCCCATTGAGCCCAAAAAAAGGGGTCGCCCCCCATTTCCCCCTCCCCAAATGGGATCCGCCCCCATCGCCCCCTCCCCAAATCCGGGGGTCTCACCTCGGGTCCTCTCCCCCCATTTCCCCCTCCCCAAATGGGATCCGCCCCCCTCGCCCCCTCCCCAAATCCCCCCGGGGGTCTCACCGCCGCTCCCCTCCCCATTTCCCCCTCCCCAAATCCCCCCGGGGGTCTCACCTCGGGTCCCTCCCCCCCAATTTCCCCCTCCCCAAATCCGGGGGTCTCACCCCTTGTCCTCTCCCTGGCCCAGGCGTTCAGGCCCCTCCTCGCCCCCTCCCCAAATGGGATCCCCCCCATTTCCCCCTCCCCAACCCCGGGGGTCTCACCGCGGGTCCTCTCCCCCCCCATTTCCCCCTCCCCAAATCCCCCCGGGGGTCCCACCGCGGGTCCTCCCTCCCCATTTCCCCCTCCCCAACCCCGGGGGTCTCACCCCTTGTCCTCTCCCTGGCCCAGGCGTTCAGGGCCCTGCTCGCCCCCTCCCCAAATGGGATCTCCCCCATTTCCCTCTCCCCAAATCCCGGGGGTCTCACCTCGGGTCGCTCCCCTCCCCATTTCCCCCTCCCCAAATGGGATCCCCGCCCCATTTCCCCCTCCCCAAATGGGATCCCCCCCCATTTCCCCCTCCCCAGACCCGGGGGTCTCACCCCTTGTCCTCTCCCTGGCCCAGGCGTTCAGGGCCCTGCTCGCCCCCTCCCCGTTCCCGAGCTCCAGCCGGCCGAGGCTCCGCGGTCCCAGCGCCCGCAGCAGCCGCGCCACGAACCGCGGCCTCAGGGCGACCCCGCGGGCCACGAACAGCCCCTGGGCCACCGCCAGCCCCCGGCGCTCGCCACCGGCCCGCAGCGACCCCAGCAGCGCCCGCAGCTCGGCCGCGACCCCCGGGGCTGCGGGAAACACAGTCAGGGGGGCGGGCGTGGGGGACAATTGGGGGGATTGGGGACATTGGGGGGATTGGGGACATTGGGGGGATTGGGAACATTGGGGGATTTGGGGGAGGTGGGGGGGGTTCGGGACATTTGGGACATTGGGGGGATTTGGGAGGATTTGGGACATTGGGGACACTGGGGACATTGGGGACATTGGGGGGATTTGGGGACAGTGGGGACACTGGGGGACATTGGGGGGATTGGGGGGATTTGGGACATTGGGGGACATTGGGGACATTGGGGGACATTGGGGGACATTGGGGACATTGGGGACATTGGGACATTGGGGACATTGGGGGGACATTGGGGACATTGGGGGACACTGGGGGCATTTGGGGATATGCGACCATCCCCCCCATGGTGGGGACAGAGACCCCAAAATGTCCCGTATGGGGACGGGGACCCGTGACCCGCCCCCCTCCACACCCACAATGTCCCCTTACATGGGGACAATGACCCCAAAGTGTCCCTAATGGGGACAAGGACCCCAAATCCCCCCATCAATGGGGACAAAGACCCCAAATCCCCCCCTCGATGGGGACAAGGACCCCCAAAACGTCCCCAACTGGGACAAGGACCCCAAATCCCTCCCTCAATGGGGACAAGGACCCCAAATCCCACCCCAGTTGTGACAGTGTCCCCGCCCTGTCCCCGCCCTGTCCCCTCACCGTCCATGCTGAGGCCGCTCGCCGCCTCCAGCTGCCGCCGGCCGCTCCCGGCCGTGGCCACCTGCAGGGCCACCAGCACCGAGGTGGCCCCGAGGGGCGCGAACGCGGCGTTGGTGTCACCGCGGGCTCCCAGCGCCGCCCGGAACAGCCGCAGCCCGAAATCTGTCACCAGCTGCGACACCCGGCCCGGCTCTGGGGACACCGAGCCCGCCAGGGACAGCAGCGACAGCAGCGACAGCGGCGACAGCGGCGACAGCGGGGACACACGCATCCTGGAGGGACATGGGAACAGTGGGGGGGACATTGGGGACAGTGGGGACAGTGGGGACAGTGGGGACAGTCCCAGTCCCGGTTCCGATCCCGGTCCCATCCCAGTCCCAGTCCTGGTCCCAATCCCAGTCCCAGTCCCAGTCCCAGTCCCAGTTCCATCCCAGTCCCGGTCCCAGTCCCAGTCCCAGTCCCGGTCCCAGTCCCAGTCCCATCCCATCCCAGTCCCATCCCAGTCCCGGTTCCGCTGCCCTCTCACCTCTCCGGTCTCGGTTCCGGTTCTGCTGTCCCACAATCAGCTCCGGGTTTGGTCCCGGTGTCCCGGTACCGGTCCTGGTCTCACTCCCGGTGTCCCGATCCCGGTCCCGGTGTTTTAATCCCGGTCCCGGTGTCCCAGTTCTGGTCCTGATGTCCCGATGTCCTGATCCAGATCCCGAAGTTCCGGTCCCGTTCCCACTGTCCCGGTCCCATTCCCGGTCCCGTTCCCCCTGTCCCGGTCCCGTTCCCCGTCCCGGTACGTTCCTACTGTCCCGTTCCCACTGTCCCGGTATCCGATGTCCCATTCCCGGTCCCGGTGTTCTGATCCCAGTCCCGGTCCTGTTCCCACTCTCCCGGTCCTTTCCCGGTACCTCCCGTTCCCACTGTCCCGGTCCCGTTCCCAGTCCCGTTCTCACTGTCCCGGTCCCGTTCCAGATGTCTCGTTCTCTTTCCCGGTCCCGTTCCCGTTCCCGCTCTCCCAGTCCTCTTCCCGATGTCCCGGTGGAGTCCCGGTCCCGGTCCCGTTCCCGTTGCCCCCTTTCTGGTCCGGTCTGAGTCCCGGTCCCACTGTCCCGATCCCAGTCCCGTACCCGCTGTCCCTGTCCCGTTCCCGGTCCTGTCCCGGTTCCGTACCCTCTGTCCCGTTCCTGCTGTCCCGTTCCCGGTTCCGTTCCCACTGTCCCGGTTCCGTACGCGCTGTCCCGGTCCCAGTCCCGTTCCCACTGTCCCGGTACCTTTCCCACCGTCCCGTTCCCGTTCCCGGTCCCGTTCCCTGTTCCGCTCCCATTCCCGGTCCAGTCCCGGTCCCGTACCCGCTGTCCCTGTCCCGGTCCCGTTCCCGTTCCCGGTACCTTTCCCACCGTCCCGTTCCCGTTCCCGGTCCGGTCCCGGTCCCGTACCCTGTCCCGTTCCCGTTCCCTGTCCCGTTCCCGGTCCGGTCCCGTTCCCGGTCCTGTCCCGGTTCCGTACCCGCTGTCCCGTTCCCGCTCCCGTTCCCGTTCCCGGTCCTGTCCCGGTACCTTTCCCGCTGTCCCGGTTCCGTACCCGCTGTCCCGTTCCCGGTCCGGTCCCTTTCCCGGTCCTGTCCCGGTTCCGTACCCGCTGTCCCGTTCCCGCTCCCGTTCCCGTTCCCGGTCCTGTCCCGGTACCTTTCCCGCTGTCCCGTTCCCGTTCCCGGTCCCGTTCCCGGTCCTGTCCCGGTTCCGTACCCGCTGTCCCGTTCCCGGTCCTGTCCCGTTCCCGGTCCTGTCCCGGTACCTTTCCCGCTGTCCCGGTTCCGTACCCGCTGTCCCGTTCCCGGTCCTGTCCCGTTCCCGTTCCCGTTCCCGGTCCGGTCCCGGTCCGGCTCTGCCCCGCCCCCGCCCCCCGCGGTTCCTTTAAAGGGCGGGGTGGGAGGGGGGGAGGGGGGGACAAGGGGGGGGGATTTCCATCGGTGTCCCCCTGTGACGTCACCACCCACACGTGTCCCCTGTCCCTTCCCGTGACCCCTCCGTGACCCCGCTGATGTCCCAAATGTCCGCAATCCCCACAATGTCCCCCGGTGTCCCCAGTGTCCCCCCCCCGTGTCCCCGTGTCCCTCTCCCATGTCCCCGTGTCCCCCCCGTGTCTCCCCCATGTTCCCAATGTCCCCCCCCATGTCCCCCCCGTGTCCCCAATGTCCCCCCCCGTGTCCCCAGTGTCCCCCCCGTGTCCCGTGTCCCCCCCTCGCTGTCACCCCGGGGTGACGCCAGGGCCCCTTCCTGCGGGGTGACGTGGTGACATTGCGGTGACACTGCGGTGGCACTGGGGTGGCACTGGGGTGACACTGGGGTGACACTGGGGTGACACCGGGGTGACACTGGGGTGACATCGGGGACACAGCGGGGGAATTGGGGTCAGGGGTCTGTTCCAGCGCCCCACAGACCCCATAGACCCCTATAGAACCCTATAGAACCCTATAGAACCCTATAGAATCCCACAGAACCCTATAGAATCCCATAGAACCCTATAGACCCCTATAGAACCCCCCACACTCCCACAGACTCCCTATACAACCCCATAGACCCCATAGAACCCCATAACCCCCTATAGAACCCTATAGACTCCTCTAGAACCCCATAGAGCTCCACAGACCCCTATGGAACCCCACAGACCCCATAGAGCCCTATAGAACCCCATAGCTCCCCTACAGACCCCATAGAGCCCTATAGAACTCTATAGAATCTTATACAACCCCATAGACCCGTATAGAACCCTATAGAATCCCATAGAACTCCATAGACCCTATAGAATCCTATAGACCTCTATAGAACCCCATAGAACCCTATAGAACCCTATAGAACCCCATAGCTCCCCTACAGACCCCACAGACCCCATAGAACCCCACAGACCCCTATAGAACCCCGTGGAATCCTATAGAAACCCATAGAACCCTATAGAACCTATAGAATCACATAGACCCCTATAGAACCCATAACCGTCCTATAGAATCCCATATTCCCCTATAGATCCCATAACCACCCCATAGACCCCTATGGACCCCTATAGAATCCCATAATCCCCTATAGAACCTCACAGACCCCTATAGAACCCTATAGACCCCTATAGAATCCCATATTCCCCTATAGATCCCATAATCCCCCCATAACCCCCTATAGAATCCTATGGACCCCTATAGAACCCCATAGACCCCTATAGAATCCCATAATCCCCTATAGACCCCATAACCCCCAAAACCCCTCAGGAAAAATCCCTTTTTTCCCTCTTTTTAAAAATTTTTAGTATTTTTTTTTTTCTGGCGCCTTTTTCCCCCTTTTTTTTTTCTCTTTTTATTTTTTTTTCTTTTTTTCTCCTGGCGCCTTTTTTTTTCTTCTTTTATTTTTTTAATTTTTTTTTTAACCCTGACGCTTTTTTTTTTTTTTTCCCTTTTTTCCCCTTTTTTTTTGCCCAAACTTGGCAGCGCTGGGGGCGCGCTGGAGGAGTCAAAGCGCAGGAATTTCCTCAGGAACCCAAACCCGCCGTTTTTCCACCCAAAATAGGAGCGGGGACGGCGATTATTCATCGTGGGGGAGGGGGAGCGTCTGGTCACGTGGGACGAGGGGGGGGGGACACGGGGACACCCCCCCTGGTGACGTCACGGGTGGGCAGAGGTGGGACCGCTCCCAAAATTAATCTAAAAATCCAGAATTTGCCAAAAATCGCCCCAAAAATCCAGAAATTCCCATAAAAATCTGATTCTCCCCCAAATTAACCTAAAAAATCCAAAAATATCCCAAAAATCCAGAACCTCCCCCCAAAAAAATCTGATCCCACAAAAATTACCCTAAAAATCCAGAATTAGACAAAAATCGCCCCAAAAATTCAGAATCTCCCCATAAAAATCTGATTTCCCCCCAAATTTCCCCTAAAAATCCAGAATTAGATAAAAATCGCCCCCAAAAATCCGGAAATTCCCCCCCAAAAAATCAGATCACCCCCCAAATTTCCCTAAAAAATCCAGAATTCGCCAAAAATCTCCCCAAAAATTCAGAATTCCCCCCCAAAAAAGTCAGATCCCTCCTAAAATTCTCCTAAAAATTCAGAATTCGCCAAAAATCCAGAAGACCCACCCCCCCAAAAAAAATCAGATCGACCCCAAAAATTCCCCCTAAAAAAATCCAGAATTCGCCAAAAATCTCCCCAAAAAATCCAGAATCCCCCCCCCAAAAAAAAAAAAAAATCTGAACCCCCTCAAAATTCCCCTAAAAAAATTCAGAATTCTCGCAAAATCCCAGAGCCCCCCCAAAAAAATTCCCCCAAAAATCCAGACCCCCCCCCACCCAGGACCCCAAATCCCACCCAGGACCCCCCAAATTCCCCCCAGGGATCCCCCAAAACCTCACCCAGGACCCTCAAATCCCACCCACGACCCCAAAATTTCCCCCAGGACCCCCCAAATCCCACCCAGGACCCCCCAAACCCCTCCCAGGACCCCCAAAATCCCCCTTGGGACCCCCCAAATTCCCCCCAGGACCCCCCAAATATTACCCAGGACCCCAAAATTTCCCCCCTGGAATCCCCAAAACCCCCTCAGGGACCCCAAATTCCCCCCCGGGACCCTCCAAATCCCCCCTGGTTCACCCCAAATCCCACCCAGGAATCCCAAATCCTCACCCAGGACCCCAAAATCCCCCCCAGGACCCCCCAAATATCACCCAGGATCCCAAAATTCCTCCCCTGGAATCTCCAAAATCCCTCCTGGTTCACCCCAAACCCCACTCAGGACCCCAAAATCCCTCCCAGGATCCCCCAAATATTACCCAGGATCCCAAAATTCCTCCCCTGGAACCCCAAAATCCCCTCAGGGACCCCAAATTCCCTCCCAGGATCCCCCAAATATTACCCAGGACCCCAAAATTCCTCCCCTGGAATCTCCAAAATCCCTCCTGGTTCACCCCAAACCCCACTCAGGACCCCAAAATCCCACCCAGGACCCCCCAAATATCACCCAGGATCCCAAAATTCCTCCCCTGGAACCCCAACATCCCCTCAGGGACCCCAAATTCCCCCCCGGGACCCTCCAAATCCCCCCTGGTTCACCCCAAATCCCACCCAGGAATCCCAAATCCTCACCCAGGACCCCAAAATCCCCCCCAGGACCCCCCAAATATCACCCAGGATCCCCAAATTCCTCCCCTGGAATCCCAAAATCCCCTCAGGAACCCCAAATCCCCCCCCGGGACCCCCCCAACCCCTCCCCAACCCCCCCGGGTGACTCATTTTGGGGTGACTCATTTTGGGGTGACTCACTCGGGTCTGGGCTCCTTCCTGTGGGGTCCCTGGGGACATGGGGGGGGGGGTCACATCCAGCTCATCCCAAATTCCTCCTGATTCACCCCAAAAACGGGCCCCAAAATCCTCCCTGCACCCCAAAAACGGAGGGGTTCACCCCAAAAAACTCCCACAGGCGCAAATCCGCTGGGATTTACCCCAAAAAAACCTGCAGGATTCACCCCAAAACTGCACGGATCCACCCCAAAACTGCACGGATTCACCCCAAATTTGCATAGATTCACCCCAAATCCACCTGGATTCACCCCAAAACCTCCAGGAGACCCCAAACCTGTCCCCGTCCCCGGCGCTGTCACCCCGCAGGGGTGTCCCGTGTCCCAAAATCCTGTGTCCCCAAATCCCTCGTTTCGTGTCCCCAAATCCCGTGTCCCCAAATCCCGTGTCCCCTCCGTGTCCCAAATCCCGTGTCCCAAAATCCCGTGTCCCATGTCCCCAAATCCCGTGTCCCAAATCCCATGTCCCAAATCCCGTGTCCCCTCCGTGTCCCAAATCCTGTGTCCCATGTCCCCAATGTCCCAAATCCCGTGTCCCCAAATCCGTGTCCCCTCCGTGTCCCAAATCCCGTGTCCCCAAAATCCTCTGTCCCCCCAGTGTCCCAAATCCCGTGTCCTGCATTCCAAACCCCGTGTTCCCATCCGGTGTCCCTTGTCCCCTGTCCCTGTCCCCATCCCCTGTCCCACCATGTCCCCTGTCCCCTGTTCCCACACCGTGTCCCACATTCCTGCCCCGTGTCCCGTGTCCCCTGCCCCGTGTCCCCTGACCCTTGTCCCCTCTCCCACGTCCTGACCCTTGTCCCCTGTCCCGCATCCTCACCCCGTGTCCTTTGTCCCCTGTCCCAAGTCCTGGCCCGTCCCTGTCCCCTGTGCCACACCCTGATCCTGTCCCCACGTCCTGACCCAGTGTCCCACATCCCCATCCCACGTCCCCCCCAATTCCCAAAATCCCCGTGTCCCACCGTGTCCCCTGACCCCGTGTCCCTGTGTCCTGTCCCGCGTCCCGTGTCCCCTGTCCCACATCCCTGTTCCGTGTCCCACCGTGTCCCCTGTCCCACGCCCTGTCCCCGTGTCCCTGTGTCCTGTCCCGTGTCCCTTGTCCCCTGTCCCACGCCCTGACCCCGTGTCCCTGTGTCCTGTCCCCACCCCCTGTCCCCTGTCCCACATCCTAATCCCGTGCCCCACATCCCTGCTCCGTGTCCTATATCCCATCCCCTGCCCCTTGTCCCCTGTCCCACGCCCTGACCGTGTCCTGTCCCGTGTCCCCTGTCCCATGTCCCCACTCCGTGTCCCACCGTGTCCCCTGTCCCCATCCCCTGCCCCGTGTCCCTTGTCCCACATCCCTGCTCCGTGTCCTATATCCCATCCCCTGACCCCTTGTCCCCTGTCCCACGCCCTGACCGTGTCCTGTCCCGTGTCCCCTGTCCCGTGTCCCCACTCCTTGTCCCACCGTGTCCCCTGTCTTCATCCCCTGTCCCCTGTCCCTTGTCCCACATCCCTGCTCCGTGTCCTATATCCCATCCCCTGTCCCGTGTCCCCTGTCCCACGTCCCCACTCCTTGTCCCACCGTGTCCCCTGTCCCACTCCCTGACCCCGTGTCCCTGTGTCCTGTCCCCATCCCCTGTCCCCTGTCCCCTGTCCCTCTCCCCTGTCCCCTGTCCTCTCCCCTGTCCCCTGTCCCATCCCCTGTCCCATCCTCTGTCCTCTCCCCTGTCCTCTCCCCTGTCCCCTGTCCTGTCCCCTGTCCCCTGTCCTGTCCCCTGTCCTGTCCCCTGTCCTGTCCCCTGTCCTGTCCCCTGTTCCCTGTCCCCTGTCCCTGTCCCATCCTCTATCCTGTCCCCTGTCCTGTCCCCTGTTCCCTGTCCCTGTCCTGTCCCCTGTCCCTGTCCCATCCTCTCCCCTGTCCCCTGTCCCGTCCCCTGTCCCCTGTCCTGTCCTCTCCCCTGTCCCTGTCCTGTCCCCTGTCCCCTGTCCCTGTCCCATCCTCTCCCCTGTCCTGTCCCCTGTCCCTGTCCCTTGTCCCTGTCCTGTCCCCTGTCGCCACCTCCCCGCCCCGACCGGAGCAGCGCACGCGGCCTCGGCCACACCCGGCCCCGCCCTTGGGGACAGCGGGATGTGCCCTGAGGAGCCTCCCGGACCTGGGGGAATGGCACCGGCTGGCAGCAGTGACACCAGAGTGACACCGGAGTGACACCAGAGTGACACTGGAATGGCACCGGCTGGCAGCAGTGACACCAGAGTGACACCAGAGTGACACCAGAGTGACACTGGAATGGCACCGGCTGGCAGCAGTGACACCAGAGTGACACCAGAGTGACACCAGAGTGACACTGGAATGGCACCGGCTGGCAGCAGTGACACCAGAGTGACACCGGAGTGACCCCAGAGTGACACCAGAGTGACAGAGTGACACCAGAGTGACACTGGAATGGCACCGGCTGGCACCAGTGACACCAGAGTGACAGCAGAATGACACCGGAGTGACACCAGTGACACCAGAGTGACAGAGTGACACCAGAACACCAGTGACACCAGAGTGACACCAGTGACACCAGAGTGACACCAGAGTGACACCAGTGACACCAGAGTGACAGAGTGACACCAGAACACCAGTGACACCAGAGTGACACCAGTGACACCAGAGTGACAGACTGACACCAGAACACCAGTGACACCAGAGTGACACCAGTGACACCAGAGTGACACCAGAGTGACACCAGTGACACCAGAGTGACATCGAAATGACACCAGAACACCAGTGACACCAGAGTGACACCAGTGACACCAGAGTGACAGACTGACACCAGAACACCAGTGACACCAGAGTGACACCAGTGACACCAGAGTGACACCAGAGTGACACCAGTGACACCAGAGTGACAGACTGACACCAGAGTGACACCAGAAAGGCACCAGAGTGACACCGAAATGACACCAGTGACACTAGTGACACCAGAGTGACACCAGAGTGACACCAGAGCACCAGTGACACCAGTGACACCAGTGACACCAGAGTGACACCAGTGATACCAGAGTGACACCAGTGACACCAGAGTGACACCAGAGTGACACCAGAGTGACACCAGAGTGACACCAGTGACAGCAGAGTGACACCAGAAAGGCACCAGAGTGACACCGAAATGACACCAGTGACACCAGAGTGACACCAGAGTGACACCAGAGTCACGCCAGTGACAGCAGGGTGACACCAGGCGTCCCACGTGCCGGGACGAGGGCGGTGCCACCGTCACCGCGTCCCTGCCACCTGCGGCTCCGCTTTGTCCCCTCCCGGTTTTTATGGCGACCAAAGGTCCCCTCGGGGTGTCCCGCGTGTCCCCAGTCCCGCGGCGCCCGCGCTCGGGGACAGATCCGGGTCCCTTCGGGTGTCCCCAACGCCGCCACCCGCGCTCGGGGACAGTCCCGCGTGTCCCTCCCGCGCTCGGGGACAGGTCCTGGTGTCACCCCGCCCTCGGGGACAGGTCCTGGTGTCACCCCGCGCTCGGGGACAGTCCTGGGGACAGGTCCTGGTGTCACCCCGGCCATGGGGGCTCGGCGGCTCTGGGCGCTCTGCGCCTGCGTCCTGCTCGTCTGCTCAGGTGGGACCGGGGGGCTGCGGACCCCTCCCCAACCCCGGGGACCCCTCCCCAACCCCGGGGACATTGGGGACCCCTCCTCAACCCTGGGGACCCCTCCCCAACCCCGGGGACATTGGGGACCCCTCCTCAACCCTGGGGACCCCTCCCCAACCCCGGGGACATTGGGGACCCCTCCCCAACCCTGGGGACCCCTCCTCAACCCCTCCCCAACCCCAGGGACATTGGGGACCCCCTCCTCAACCCTGGGGACATTGGGGACCCCTCCTCAACCCTGGGGACCCCTCCCCAGCCCTGCTGGCATTGGGGACCCCCTCCCCAGTCCCGGGGGTCCGGGGGTGTTTGGGGAGGGGGTTCAGTGGAGGTTTTGGGTTTTGGGATCCAGCGGGGGGTGTCGTGACCCAGCTGGGGGGTCTCGGGGAATTTTTGGGGAAACGAGGACGGGGCTTTGGGGGGACGCGGGTCTGTTGTGGGTGGGGGTCTCTGGGGGGGGTCCGGGGGTCTCTGGGAGGGTCCGGGGAGGGTCTCTGAGGGGGTCTGGGGGTCTCTGGGAGGGTCCGGGGGGGTCTCTGAGGGGGTCTGGGGGTCTCTGGGCTGGGGGGGCTCTGCAGGATCTGGCGGCCCGGGGGGTTTTGGGGGGTGTGGGCGGGGGTCACACAGGGCGGGGCGTGGCCACCAGCGGGGGCGAGTCCCGAGCCAACGTGGCCACCGCCGCTCCGGCAGGGAACGCAGCGGGGGCCGGCGAGTGGGAGACCTCGGGGGATGGCCCAAACACGACCCCCGTGGCCACCACGGTGACAAACGACTGGGAGATCTCGGGTGATGACTCCCCCACCACCACGACCCCCGTGGCCACCACCACGACCCCCGTGGCCATCACGGTGACAAACGACTGGGAGATCTCGGGTGACGACTCCCCCACGACCACCAGACCCGTGGCCACCACCACGACCCCCGTGGCCACCACGGTGACAAATGACTGGGAGATTTCGGGTGACGACTCCCCCACGACCCCCAGACCCGTGGCCACCACCACGACCCCCGTGGCCACCACGGTGACAAATGACTGGGAGATTTCGGGTGACGACTCGCCCACGACCCTCGTGGCCACCACCACGACCCCCGTGGCTACCACTGCTGCAGAAGGGACCCCAACACCCACAAACGACTGGGAGATCTCGGGTGACGACGCCCCCACGACCACCAGACCCGTGGCCACCACCACGACCCCCGTGGCCACCACAGTGACACATGACTGGGAGATTTCGGGTGACGACTCCCCCACGACCCCCGTGGCCACCACCACGACCCCCGTGGCCACCACAGTGACACATGACTGGGAGATTTCGGGTGATGACTCGCCCACCACCACGACCCCCGTGGCCACCACCACGACCCCCGTGGCCACCACGGTGACAAACGACTGGGAGATCTCGGGTGATGACTCCCCCACGACCCCCATGGCCACCACCACGACCCCCGTGGCTACCACTGCTGCAGAAGGGACTCCAACACCCACAAACGACTGGGAGATTTCGGGTGATGACTCCCCCACGACCCCCAGACCCGTGGCCACCACCACGACCCCCGTGGCCACCACTGCTCCGGAAGGGACCCCAACACCCACAAACGACTGGGAGATCTCGGGTGACGACTCCCCCACCACCACGACCCCCGTGGCCACCACCACGACCCCCGTGGCCACCACGGTGACACATGACTGGGAGATCTCGGGTGACGACTCCCCCACCACCACGACCCCCGTGGCCACCACCACGACCCCCGTGGCCACCACGGTGACAAATGACTGGGAGATTTCGGGTGACGACTCCCCCACGACCCCCAGACCCGTGGCCACCACCACGACCCCCGTGGCTACCACGGTGACAAATGACTGGGAGATCTCGGGTGATGACTCCCCCACGACCCCCGTGGCCACCACCACGACCCCCGTGGCCACCACTGCTGCAGAAGGGACCCCAACACCCACAAATGACTGGGAGATTTCGGGTGACGACTCCCCCACGACCACCAGACCCGTGGCCACCACCACGACCCCCGTGGCCACCACGGTGACAAATGACTGGGAGATTTCGGGTGATGACTCGCCCACGACCCCCATGGCCACCACCACGACCCCCGTGGCCACCACTGCTGCGGAAGGGACCCCAACACCCACAAACGACTGGGAGATCTCGGGTGACGACTCCCCCACGACCACCCCCACGCCCCCCACGCTCCCCACGACCACCCCCACCCTGCCCTCCACCTTGTCGACCACCTGGACTGGCGCCACCCTCACGCCCCCCACGACCACCCCCGTGTCCACAACCCCCACTGACCCTTTGACCACCCCCATGTCCACAACCCCCACGCCCCCCACGCCCCCCAAGACCACCCCCACGCCGCCCCCCACGCCCCCCACCTCCTCTCCCACCGGCGCCACCACGGCCACCGCCAGCACGAGTGAGTCTCCCCCTTGGTGGCCCTCGCTGGCCACGCCCCCTGTCCCCGCGTGTCCCCGGCGGCTCCTGGGGGTCCCCGCCACAGCCCCGTGTCCCCGTCCCCTCCCAGGTCCCTGCTTCAACGGCGGCACCTGGCAGGGTGGCCAGTGCCTGTGTCCCCACAACTTCCAAGGGGACCGGTGCCAGAACGCCAAGGACGCCGTGGAGGTGGAAAACGGTAGGGGAGCGGCCCGTGGCGCCCTGGGGTGGCCACCGGGCCCGGGCTGAGGCCACCGCTGGGGGATTGGGGCCACTGGGAGGGTGTGAGGTGGGATTTGGGCCACCATGGGGGGATTGAGGCCAACATGGAGGGATTTGGGCTACCATGGAGGGACTGGGACAACCACAGGGGGATTTGGGCCACCTCAGAGGGAATGGGGTAACCATGGAGGGATTTGGGCTACCGTGGAGGGGTTGGGGCAACCACAGGGGGATTTGGGCCACCTCAGAGGGAATGGGGCCACCTCAGAGGGATTGGGGCAACCATGGAGGGATTTGGGCCACCATGGAGGGATTTGGGCTACTGTGGGGTGATTGGGGCCACCACAGAAGGATTGGGGCCACCTCAAAGGGATTTGGGCCACCATGGAGGGGTTGGGGCCACCATGGAGAGATTTGGGCTACCATGGGGGGATTTGGGCTACCTTGGAGGGGTTTGGGCCACTTCAGAGGGATTTGGGCCACCATGGGGGGATTGGGGCAACCATGGGGGGATTTGGGCCACCACAGAAGGATTGGGGCCACCTCAGAGAGATTTGGGCCACCTCAAAGGGATTTGGGCTACCATGGAGGGATTGGGGCAACCACAGGGGGATTTGGGCCACCTCAGAGGGAATGGGGCCACCTCAGAGGGATTGGGGCAACCACAGGGGGATTTGGGCCACCTCAGAGGGAATGGGGCCACCTCAGAGGGATTGGGGCAACCATGGGGGGATTTGGGCCACCATGGAGAGATGTGGGCTACCATGGAGGGGTTGGGGCCACTTCAGAGGGATTTGGGCCACCATGGAGGGGTTGGGGCAACCATGGAGGGGTTGGGGCCACCAAGGAAGAATTGGGGCCACCTCAGAGAGATTGGGGCCACGATGGAGAGATTTGGGCTACCTTGGAGGGGTTTGGGCCACCTCAAAGGGATTTGGGCTACCATGGAGGGGTTGGGGCCACCATGGAGGGGTTTGGGGCAACCATGGGGGGATTGGGGCCACCACAGAAGGATTGGGGCCACCTCAGAGAGATTTGGGCCGCCATGGAGAGATTTGGGCCACCATGAGGGGATTGGGGCAACCATGGGGGGATTGGGGCAACCATGGAGAGGTTTGGGCCACCATGGGGGGATTGGGCCACCATGGGGGGATTTGGGCCACCTCAGAGGGGTCAATCAGGGGACAGGGCCACCGAGGAGGGACCAGCTGGGGATTGGGGTCACCTCAGAGGGATTGGGGCCACCAAGGAGGGATTGGGGCCACCACGGAGGGACCAGCTGGGGATTTGGGCCACCACGGAGGGATTGACCCCGGGGTGAGTTTTGGGGTCACCACACCAGCGGGGTGACCCCGGCGAGACTGACCTGGCGCCGGGGTGGCCCCGGTGGGTCCGAGGTGGTCGCCAGGGCTGGGGTGGGGACAGGCGGGGACAGGCGGGTCCCCCCTGAGGGCGTCTCCCCTGCCGGGCGCAGCGAACGTGAGCGCCACGGTGGAGATGACGA
This sequence comes from Oenanthe melanoleuca, assembly GCF_029582105.1. Lineage (NCBI taxonomy): Eukaryota > Metazoa > Chordata > Aves > Passeriformes > Muscicapidae > Oenanthe > Oenanthe melanoleuca. Next base: position 4,523,596 of record NC_079358.1, read on the forward strand.
CCAAGATCGACGCCAACTTCAGCGAGGAGCTCAACGACAAATCCTCGGAGGAATACCGGAACTTCACCGGGGAGTTCCGGCGCATGGTGAGGGCTCGGCGACCTTGGGGTGACCCTGGGGTGGCCCTGGGGACAGCCCCCCGGTGGGGATGGGGGCTGTGGTGGATCTCTCCTCTCTTCTCTTGGTGCCCCCCCCAGATGTCGCAGGTTTATCGCGATATCGAGGGCTACAGCGACGTGGAGGTCAGAAAACTGAGGTGAGTCCAGGTGTGGCCCAGGTGGGGCCCTGCCCCTCTCCAGTGGGGCGATGGGACCCACGTGGGGTCGGGTTGAGGTGATTCCCTTCAAGCTTGGAGCGCCCAAGCCGCGCTGTGGGGTCCGTGGTGTGTTTCCATACTGGTCCCAGTTTGCTCCAGAACCTTCCTCCCCGCAGCAACGGCAGCATCGTGGTGGACTACGACGTCCTGCTGGTGGTCTCTGCCAGCGCCGTGGCCAACGAGACGGTGAAGAACATCTCCGAGAGCCTCGTCACCGCCGTCCAGAACTACACCGGCACCAACTGTGAGCGGCCCCGGGGGTCACCGAGCCCCTCTGGGGGTGTCCGGCCGCGGGGTCACCCACCAGCAGCTCCTTGTCCCCTCCAGGTTCCTTGTGCTTCGTCACCAACTCCACCAAGGTCCAGAACGTCACCGTGCAGGAGGTGGAAGAAGGTGAGCGACGCCCACGGGGTGTTTTGGGTGTCCCAACACCCCAAGATTTTAACCCCCCGCGCGCTCCCCACCCGCAGATGTGTGCCACTCCCAGATCCAGGAGAATTTCAGGGATTTCTACGTGCCGTACCTGACGGCGGCGGGCGTGGTCTGCATCACGCGCTGCGACGCTCGCCACGCCGACCGCTGGCCCTGCGGCTACGGCAGCTGCTCCGTGGGCGAGCGAGGGCCGCGCTGCCAGTAAGGAGCCGCTCCCCAAAAATGGGTGGGCCCCCCCCCGGAGCCGCTCCCCAAAAATGGGTGGGCCCCCCCAGCCCCCAAATCCCGTGGTTGTGGTCGCCATGAGCCGCCCACCGTGGTGATCCCGTGGTGATGGCGCAGCTGTGGCCACCACACTGCTGTGACACCCATGAGCACGGTGACACATCAGTGTGACCACTATGGCCACCATGGCCATCATGACCACCATGACCACTATGGCCACCATGGCCATCATGACCACTATGGCCACCATGGCCATCATGACCACCATGACCACTAAGGCCACCATGGCCATCATGACCACTATGGCCACCATGACCACCATGACAATACCACAACTGTGGCCACCACACTGCTGTGACACCCATGAGCACGGTGACACGTCAGTGTGACCACTATGGCCACCATGGCCATCATGACCACTATGGCCACCATGGCCACCATGACCACCATGACCACCATGACAATACCACAACTGTGGCCGCCCCACTGCTGTGACACCCATGAGCATGGTGACCCATCAATGTGACCACCATGGCCACCATGGCCACCATGACCACTATGGCCACCATGGCCACCATGACAATCCCACAACTGTGATCACCCCACTGCTGTGACCTCTGTGACCATGGTGATCCCATCAACATAACCATTATGGCCACCATGGCCACCCTGGCCACCATGACCATCATGACCACCATATCTATCATGGCCACCATGGCCACCACGACCAACATGACCACCATGGCTCCCACAATGACCCTGAATACCCATGACCACCTTGGCCACCCTATCTATCATGACCACCATGACCACCATACCATGGCCACCACGGCCACCATACCTACCATGGCCACCATGATCACCATACCATGGCCACCATGGCCACCATGGCCACCACGGCCACCACTTGCCCTCCCACAGGTGCTCGGATGAAGCAGCCTTCTGGTACCGGGACCGGTTCTGCCGCTCCCGCGTCAGCAAGGTGGCCGTGACCGCCGGCGCTTCGGTGGCCGCCCTGGTGCTGGTCACCGCCGTCTTCACCACGCTGCTGCTGCTCAACCGCCGGCGGCAGAAGGAGCGGGACAGGTACCGGTGTCACCGTGGGGCGAGCCGGGGGGGGTCCCTGGGGGTCCCGAGCCTCACGCCCGCCGCTCCCCCCGCGCAGGAACAGGATGAGGTCGCGCTCGGAGCTCTACGACAGCGACGACGGCGACTGGGACAGACCCCAGGGCTTTGCCATGCACAACCTGGCGGCCACCTGGGAGGGTAACGGGCACGGGGTGGGCACGGGGTGGGGAGGGGTCTGAGTGGCACCCCGGGGGTCCACGGCACCTCTTCTTCCACCCCGCAGACATGGAGACGCCCGGCACGAGCTACATCAACCTGGAGAGGGTGGACACCTCGAGGACGGTGGGTGACCCGGGTGTCGTCCCCCCTTTTTGTCACCTACCCCATCATCATCATCATCATCATCATCCTCTCTCCTTCCTCCCCAGATCCACTTCCGTAGACCGACCGCAGTTCCCTGAGCGGAGCCACCTGAGAGCCAGTGGGGACAGGACAGGGGGACAGGGGGACAGGTGGACACGGGGACAGGGGGGTGACAAGGAGCAGGAAGCTCCACCCTCTCCCTCCCCACGCAGTGTTTGCACACAGAACTATTTATAAATAAATACATCCTTGGTTTCGTTGCCACCCGTCCCCGTTCCTGTGCTGGGGACACCGGGTGGCCCCGTGACGAGAGCTGCTGGAAATGCGAATCGAGGGAAAACACATTTGAAACGAGGAGAGGAAATACTGGGGTGGAGTTAACGGTTAACCCAGAGATCAGAAACTGCCCTTGGGACACCCCGAGCGGTGACGTGTGTGGGAGAGCGTCCCTTGTCCCCAGGGTGCAGGGAAATGTCACCCCGGGGGTTCCAACACATCTTCCCACGGGGACAAAGGGCGCGGGGTGGCCCCAGGAGCAGGGGACAGCGAGGGTCCCGAGGCAGTGCCACCCTTGGGACAGCGAGGGGGTCTCTAGGGGTGCCACCCTTGGGACAGCGAGGGGGTCTCTAGGGGTGTCACCCTTGGGACATTGAGGGGGTCCCAAGGTGGTGCCACCCTTGGGACAGCAAGGGTGTCTCGAGGAGTGTCACCCTCGGGACAGCGAGGGTCCCGAGGCAGTGCCACCCTTGGGACAGTGACGGGGTCTCGAGGGGTGTCACCCTTGGGACAGCGAGGGGGTCCCAAGGTGGTGCCACCTCTGGTTGGGGACACTGAGGGTCCCAAGGTGACATCACCCTTGGTTGTGGGGACCCTCGAGGGTCTCGAGGTGGTGCCACACATGGATGGGGGGACATTAAGGGGGTCCCGAGGTGGACAATGGACCACCACAACCATGTTCCCCTCCACCACTATGACCACCACTCTTACCGCTATGGCCACCATGACCCCATGACCACCGTGACCAGCATGACCCCAATGACCACTGTGACCACTGTGACCACCGTGGCCACCATGAGCCCAATGACCACTGTGACCACCGTAACCCCCATGACCCCCATGATCCCCCATGACCACCATGACCACTGTGGCCACCATGACCCTAATGACCCCATGACCACCACGACCCCCATGACCCCAATGACCACTTTGACCACTGTGACCCCCATGATCCCAATGACCACTGTGACCACCGTGGCCACCACGACCCTGCCCCCCTCTCCCCGCCGTGGCCCGGGCACGTCCCGTTCACCCGTTGGCACTTGGCCCTTGGCCAATTCCCGCCCCACCGAGCTAAAATCAACATTTTTTTTGTTTTTTGTCCCACCCTTCCTGGCAGCCTGTGCCAGGAACGGGGACAAAGTCCCCAGTACCTGCAGGTGTGCCCAGGTGTGGCCCAAACACACCTGGCAGGTGTTGGAGCGCGCTGGGAGTGTCCCCTGCTGGAGCAGGGGGAGGTCCCAGGTGGGTGTCACCCCAAAAAAGCTCCAGAAGGGTGGTGGGGGTTGTTTGCCCCCTCCCCAAGCCGTCACTGGGGCTGTCCCAGTACAAACCAGTAAGACCAGAGACTTTTGAGTGATTTCATTAAGAACAAGAGGGTCCAGCCCCCTTTTTGGGGTGGGGGTGGGGGGATCCTCACCCTCGGATTTGGGGAGGAAGGGAGGAGGGGCGTGACCTTGGAGGTGGGGATGTGACCTTGGAGGTCAAAAAGTGCTCAAAAAGAGGTGAGGTCCCCACATCCCAAAAGTGGGGTCACGACCCGGAACTGGGGTCGCGACCTTGAAAGTGCTGAGAGGAGGATGAGGGGCACAGGAGGAGGATGAAGGTGGGGGCAGGGGGTCAAGGTGTCCCCCAGGAGAAGGTCCAGGATGTCCTGCAGTGCTGGGGGGACCTCGTTCCGTGGGGATGACGGTGACGATGGTGATGGTGACGATGGTGATGGTGACGATGGTGATCATGTTGATGGTGATGGTGACAGTGATGGTGATGATGATGATGGCAATCATAGTGGTGATAATAAAGTTGGTGATGATGAAGATTCTGTTGTTGATCACATTGATGATGATGATGATGATGATGATGATGATGTCAACATTGATGGTGATGATGTCAATGATGTCGATGAGTCGATGATGATGATGGTGACAATAATGACGAGGATGATGATGAAGATTTTGATGTTGATTATGTTGATGATGATGATGATGTTGACATTGATGACGTCAATGATGTCGATGATGATGGCGACAAAAATGACAAGGATGATGATGAAGATTTTGATGCTGATCATGTTGATAATGATGATGACGTTGACATTGATTGTGATGACGTCAATGATGTTGATGATAATGACAATGATGATGATGATAATAATGAGGAAGATGATTTTGATGAGGGTCATGATGATGATGTTGATATTGATGGTGATGACGATGGCGATGACGTCAATGACGTTGATGATGATGATGTTGACGGTGACAGTAATGATGACGATGATGATGATGAATTTTTAACGTTGACCATGCTGATGATGATGTTGACAATTACGGTGATCATGATGTTGACGCTGATGACATCATTGATGTTGACGATGATGACAATGACAATAATGATGACTATAATGATGAGGATGATGAGGGTGATGATGATGATTTCAATGTTGATCATGTTGATGATGATGTTGACAATTACGGTGATCATGATGTTGATGGTGATGACATCAATGAAGTTGATGATGACGATGATGACGATGATGATGATAACGATGATGACGATGATAACAATGATGAAGATGATGAAGATGTCAATGTTGATCATGTTGATGATGATGTTGACATTGATGGTGATCATGATGTTGATGGCGATGACGTCAATGATGTTGATGATCATGATGGTGATGATGACGACAATGATGAGGATGATGATGACGATGATGATGATGATGATGACGAGGTCCTGGTGGCAGAAACCACCTCCCCAGCGCTCCCCACCCCGCCGTGTCTCAGAACTTCGTGATGAACTTCTGCGGCCGCGGGATTCGGATCTGTTGGGATGCGCCGGTGGAGATCCAGGGGGAAACGGGGTGTGAGGAACACTTGGGGGTGTCAGGGCCACCCGGGGTGCCCCCACTGACCCCGTCCCACCCCACAGAGGGCGGGGGGAACTCACCGGCACCGACGTGTCCACAGCCTCCAGGCTGACCGAATGGACATCCTCCAGCTGGGCGCCTGTGGGACAGCAGGGCTCGGTGGGCGTGCTTGGGGTGGGCACAGGGGGTCCCAACCACCCCTGTGGGGTCACCAGAGACCCCCACCCACCCCACGCGCTCCACACCCACCTTGGTTCCGGAAGGTGAAGTTTCCCTGGGGGCTCCACTCCTCGCTGCTGTTCTGGTACCACCCCTCCATCACCTTCTGCTCGGCTCTGGGGACGGGCAGGGGGATTGGGGGGTCACCATCAGCCAGTCCTGGACCCCCCCAACTCCTCCCCACCTCACAAAGAACCGAGATCCCCCCCACCCCAACCCTCAGCACCTCACTGAGGGTGAGGAACACCCTAAAAACCCCAAAACCCAGCGGGGTCTCCCGCCCCAAACCCGTCCCCTCTCTCTCACATGTTCAGGGAGCCGGATCGCCGCGCTCGGAAGAGGAAGAGGGAGAGGACGGCGACCACGGTGACCAGCACGGCCACGGCCAGGCCCAGGCCCACGGCCACCTTGCTGACCCGCGAGGCGCAGCGGTCACCTTGGTACCAGTACAGATGGGTCTCGTCGCAGCTGGGGGAGGAAGCGGGGACAAAGGGGGTCAACCCAAAGCTGGGACCCCCCCCCAGGAAAAAACCCCAACCCCGTTTCTGCAGCCTCAAGCCCTGCTGGAAGCCAAACCCCGGAGATGGTCGTGGAGATCCATCAGGAGGTTTGGATCCGTGGTTTGGATCCAGTGGTGATTTTTGACCTCCTGTCCTGCAGACAAAACCTTGGAGGTGGGCCAGAGGGGCTGGATCCACGTGGGTCAAGAATCTGCTCCAGCCCTGGTGATTCCTCACCCATTTCCAGAAATCAGTTGGGAATGACCATGAAGATCCATCCAAAGGCTGGACCCGTGTAAACCAAAAACCTCCTCCAACTCAAATGATTTTTGACCCAATTCCATGACCATGGAGATCCACCATGTGGACCCAGACCCTGCTCCAACTCTGGTGATTCCTGACCCATTTCCAGGCAGAAATCAGCTTGGAAAGGATTCTGAAGATCCGCCAGAAGGTTGGATCCACAGGGAGCAAGATCCTCCTCCAAATCCTATGATTTTTGGCCCATTTCCATCCCCATGGGGTTCCACCATGTGGACCCAGATCCTGCTCCCAGATTCTGGTGATTCCTGACCCATTTCCAGGCAGAAATCAGTTGGGAACGACCATGAAGATCCACCCAAAGGTTGGATCCATGTAAACCCAGATCCTGCTCCAACTCTGGTGATCCCTGACCCATTTCCAGGCAGAAATCAGTTGGGAATGACCATGAAGATCCACCCAAAGGTTGGATCCATGACAACCCAGATCCTGCTCCAACTCCAATTATTTTTGACCCAGTTCCATGAGCAAGGAAATCCACCACGTGGACCCAGACCCTACTCCAGCCCTGATGATTCCTGACCCATTTCCAGGCAGAAATCAGCTTGGGAACGACCGTGAAGATCCACCCAAAGGTTGGATCCATGCAAATTAAAAACCTCCTCCAACTCCAATGGTTTTTGACCCATTTCCATGACCACGGAGTTCCACCATGAGGACCCAGATCCTGCTCCAAATCCAATGATTTTTGACCGAATTCCCGGCAGAAATCAGCTCAGGAACGACCATGAAGATCCACCCAGAGGTTGGATCAGTTTGGACAAAGATCCTGCTCCAACTCCAATGATTTTTGACCCAATTCCATCCCCGTGGGGTTCCACCACGTGGACCCAGACCCTGCTCTGACCCTGGTGATCCCTGACCCATTTCCAGGCAGAAATCAGCTCGGGAACGACCGTGAAGATCCACCCAGAGGTTGGATCCATGTAAACCCAGATCCTGATCCAACTCCAATTACTTTCGACCCGTTTCCGTCCCCATGGGGTTCCACCATGTGGACCCAGATCCTGCTCCAATTCTGGTGATCCCTGACCCATTTCCAGGCAGAAATCAGCTTGGAAAGGATTCTGAAGATCCACCAGAAGGTTGGATCCACAGGGAGCAAGATCCTGCTCCAACTCCAATGATTTTTAACCCATTTCCATGACCATGGAGTTCCACCATGAGGACCCAGATCCTGCTCCAAATCCAATGATTTTTGACCCATTTCCCGGCAGAAATCAGCTTGGGAACGACCGTGTAGATCCACCCAAAGGTTGGATCAGTTTGGACCAAGATCCTGCTCCAACTCCAATGATTCCTGACCCAATTCCCGGCAGAAATCAGCTCGGGAACGACCATGAAGATCCAGCCAGAGGCTGGATCCACGTGGGACGGCGTTGAGGAGGAGGATGGTGGTTTTCCCGCAGCCCTTACAAGCACTGGGGGCCGCCGCGGGTGATGCGGCACGTGCCGCGGTGGCAGTCGATGGTGCTGGCGGTGCCGGGCGTGCAGTTGGACATGCAGGACAACCCGGAGCTCGTCAGGTTGGGGAAGAAGAACTCCTGGTAGCCGTTGGGCGCGTGGCTCTGGCAGTAGGCTGGAGAGGGGACAGAGGTCAATTGAGGGGTCTCTGGAGACCCCAGACCCACTGGGGTGGGTCCCCCTCCACCCACTCACCATCTTCGTCGAATTCCAGCGGCTTTTCGGTGACCACCACCTCGGAGGAGTTGAAGCACAGGTCGCCTGCGGGACAGGTGAAATTCGGGGTGTTGGGACAGCGCCACAGCCGCTCCCAGGGGGTGTTTGGGGCGGTGTGGGAGGGCAGGAAGGTGTCCCCCACCCCCGGCTGTCCCCAGGTACCATTGGTGCAGTTGAACTGCGTGGACGCCGCCTCGATCTTCTCCTGCACGTCGGCCGTGATGTTCTGCAGCTTCTCCTGGCTCTGCGACGTCACCGCGAGGGACACGATGATGGTGTGATCCACCACCACGCTGCCGGGCCTGACCCAAACGTCCATTTTTTTTTGTTTAAAAATTTCCTTTTCTCGCGGAACCACCCCAAAATCCCCGACCCGCGGCGCTCACCTGAGGCGCTGCACCTCGATGCCCTTGTAGCCCTCGATGTTGGCGTAGACCACGTCCATCTGTGGGGGGAGATGTCCAGCTGGGATGGTTGTGCCCCTCCCCTGGACCCCCCTCATTTTGGGTGTGTCCCCCCCCACCCCCAAAAAAATCCACCCAGCTGGACGCCGCGCAGGAATTTGGGGAATTCGGGATTCCTCTGGCTGCTCCGCCAGGTAGATCCCGACCCCAGGTGTGCGTGTGGGAGGGGCCTGGCGTCCCTTTACCTGCTTGGTGAAGTCCCTGACGAACTCCTTGTAGCTGGGCGAGGAGCTGTTCTGCAGCTCCTCGGTGAACTCGCGGTTGGTGACGCGCAGCTCCACCTGCACCGTGCCGTTGGTCTCTGCGGGTGACAAAATCCCGCCCCTGAACCAGGTGGAGCTTTCCAGGCAGGTGGGACCCGTGAATCCCGCCCCAAATCCCGTCAATTCGGGGTGAAGGAACCAGGAGGAACCTCCGGGAGGGACCAGCGGTGGCCCCGAGGCTGCCAGCCAGGAATGGGGTCGTGTGGCATTTCCCAAAATTCCCACCTGGTCCTCACAGGTGGATTCTGCACCTTGGTTTGGGGCTGGGTCATTCCCACATCCCAAAATTTCCAGGTGAGAATTTCAGGTGGATTCTGCACCTTGGTTTGGGGTTGGGTCATTCCCACATCCCAAAATTTCCAGGTGAGAATCTCAGGTGGATCCTGCACCTTGGTTTGGAGCTGGGTCATTCCCACATCCCAAAATTTCCAGGTGGGAATCTCAGGTGGATTCTGCTGGTGGTTTGGAGCTGGGTCATTCCCACATCCCAAAATTTCCAGGTGGGAATCTCAGGTGGATTCTGCACCTTGGTTTGGGGCTGGGTCATCCCCAAATCCCAAAATTTCCAGGTGGGAATCTCAGGTGGATCCTGCTGGTGGTTGGGCTGGGTCATCCCCAAATCCCAAAATTTCCAGGTGGGAATCTCAGGTGGATTCTGCTGGTGGTTTGGGGCTGGGTCATCCCCACATCCCAAAATTTCCAGGTGGGAATCTCAGGTGGATCCTGCACCTTGATTTGGGACTGGGTCATCCCCACATCCCAAAATTTCCAGGTGGGAATCTCAGGTGGATCCTGCTGGTGGTTTGGGGCTGGGTCATCCCCACATCCCAAAATTTCCAGGTGGGATCTCAGGTGGATTCTGCACCTTGGTTTGGGGTTGGTCATTCCCACATCCCAAAATTTCCAGGTGGAATCTCAGGTGGATTCTGCTGGTGGTTGAGCTGGGTCATCCCCACATCCCAAAATTTCCAGGTGGGAATCTCAGGTGGATTCTGCACTTAGGTGGGCGGGGCCTGATGGACCCACCCCCTCCTCCCAAATTTTGGGGTCCTGAGAGACTCTGCCCCCCCCCACGGAGGAGGGTTTTGGGGTAGGGTCGCACAGCTGGTGGAGAATCCCTCCAGACCCTCCTCACCCCGTTGGATCTTATCCCAGAGTTGGGCATAAAAATAAAAATAATAATAAAAATTAAAAATAAAAGTAAAAATAATAAAAATAAAAATAAAAAACGAAAACAAAAAAATAAATAAAAATAAAAATAAAAAAAATATAAATATAAATATATAAATATATAAATATATAAATATATAAATATATAAATATTATTATAAATAAAAATATATCAATTAATATAAATATATAAATACAAATGCAAAAACATAAATATAATTATAGAGACATATAAAAATATAAAAATATTAAAAAATATAAATATATAGATAAAAACATAAATATAAATATAAATATAAATATAAAGATAAAGATAAAGATAAATAATATAAAAAATAAATAAAAATAAAAATATATAAATATAAAAATAAATAAAAATAAAAATATATAAATATATAAATATATTTTTATATAAATATATTTTTATATAAATATAAATATATAAATATATAAATATATAAATATATAAATAAATATATAAATATATAAATGTAAATATAAAAACAAATATAAATATAAATACGATATAAATATAAAAATAAATATAAAGATAAATATAAAGATAAATATAAAGATAAGTATAAAGATAAATATAAAGATAAATATAAAGATAAATATAAAGATAAATATAGATAGAAATATAGATAGAAATATAGATAGAAATAAAAATAGAAATAAAAATAGAAATAAAAATAGAAATAAAAATAGAAATAGAAATAGGAATAAAAATAAAAATAGAAATAAAAATAGAAATAAAAATAGAAATAAAAATAGAAATAAAAAATAAAACTGTGCCTCCTACCGGCGTTGGTCTCGACGGTGTTGACGACGTCCTGGCACCGGTCCCCGGTGAAGCCGGGCAGGCACAGGCAGTGGTCGCCGGCCCAGGTGCCGCCGTTCTCGCAGGTGACTGGAAGGAAAAGGGGTGGACGAGGAACAGGAAGGGACACGGGGAAGGGGCAGCGGGGGGCGGCCAGTACCTGGAGGGGTGGTGGTCCGAGGGGTGGTGCTGGTGGTCCGAACGGGGGTGGTTCTGCGGGTGGTGGTCCGAGGTGGGTTGGTGGTGGTCTTAAGGGTGGTGGTGGTGGTCCTAAGGGTGGTTGTGTTAGCCACAGGTGTAGTGGTGGTGGTCTTAATTGTGGTGGTGGTGGTCTTAAGGGTGGTTGTGTTGGCCACAGGCCTGGTGGTGGTCACAGGTCTGGTGGTGGTGGCCACAGGCGTGGTGGTGGTGCTGGTGGTCCTAAGGGTGGTGGTGTTGGCCACAGGAGTGGTGGTGGTGGTCACAGGGCCAGTGGTGGTCTTAAGGGTGGTTGTGTTGGCCACGGGAGTGGTGGTGGTCACGGGTCTGGTGGTGGTCACGGGTCTGGTGGTGTTGGTCACAGGAGTGGTGCTGGTGGCCAGAGGTGCGGTGGTGGTCCCAGAGGTGCTGGTGTTGGTCACAGGGGTTGTGGTGGTCACAGGAGTGATTGTGGTGGTCTCCGGTGTGGTGGTCCCAGGGGTTGCGATGGTGGTCACAGGCGAGGTGCTACTGGTCACAGGAGTGGTGCCGGCCACGGGTGTGGTGTTGGTGGTCACAGGGCTGGTGGTGGTCACAGGTGTAGTTGTATTGGTCACGGGGGTGGTGGTTGTGCTCCCAGGGATGGTGCTGGTGGTAGTCCTAGGGGTGGCTGTGCTGGTCACAGGGCTGGTGGTTGTGGCAGTTCCAGGTGTGGTTGTGCTGGTGTTGGTCACAGGAGTGATTGTGTTGGTCACAGGGCTTGTGGTGTTGGTCACAGGGCTTGTGGTGTTGGTTACAGGGATGGTGCTGGTAGTCCCAGCTGTGGTGGTGGTGGTCACAGGGGTTGTGGTGTTGGTCACAGGGGTTGTGGTGTTGGTCACAGGGGTTGTGTTGGTCACAGGGGTGCTGGTGGTGGTGCCGGGGGTTGTTCTGTTGGTCACAGGGGTGGTGCTGGTGGTCACAGGGGCTGTGGTGGTCACAGGAATGGTGCTGGTGGTCCCAGGGCTTGTGCTGCTCCCGAGGATGGTGGTGTTGGTGACAGGTGTGATTGTGGTCGTCTCAGGTGTGCTGGCCCCAGGAGTTGCGATGGTGGTCACAGGTGTTGTGCCGGCCACAGGTGTGCTGGTGTTGGTCCCAGGGATGGTGCTGGTGGTTGTCACAGGAATGGTGGTGGTGGCCACAGGGGTGGTGGTCCTAAGGGTGGTTGTGTTGGTCACAGGAATGGCGCTGGTGGTCCCAGGAGTGGTTGTGTTGGTCACAGGGGTGTTGGTCACAGGGCTGGTGGTGGTCACAGGTGTAGTTGTGTTGGTCACAGGGGTGATTGTGGTGGTCACAGGGGTTGTGGTCCCAGGGGTTGCAGTGGTGGTCACAGGTGAAGTGCTGGTGGTCCATGGAATGGTGGTAGTCACAGGTCTGGTGCTGTTTGCCACAGGTGTGGTGCTGGTGGTCCCAGGAGTGGTTGTGTTGGTCACAGGGGTGGTGGCCACAGGAGTGCTGGTGGTGGTCCCAGGGCTGGTTGTGCTGGTCACAGGGGTGCTGGTGTTTGCCACAGGGGTGGTGCTGGTGGTCCCAGGGGTTGTGTTGGTCACAGGGTTGCTTGTGTCAGTCACAGGGGTGCTGGTGTTGGTCACAGGAGTGATTGTGGTGGTCTCCGGTGTGGTGGTCCCAGGGGTTGCGATGGTGGTCACAGGTGAGGTGCTACTGGTCACAGGAGTGGTGCCGGCCACGGGTGTGGTGTTGGTGGTCACAGGGCTGGTGGTGGTCACAGGTGTAGTTGTACTGGTCACGGGGGTGGTGCTGTTGGTCACAGGGATGGTGCTGGTGGTCCGGGGGCTGGTTGTGGTGGTCCCAGGTGTGCTGGTGCTGGTCACAGAGGTAGTGGTGTTGGACACAGGGATGATGGTGGTCTCAGGTGTGGTTGTGTTGGTCACAGGGCTGGTGGACACAGGAGTGCTGGTGGTGGTCCCGAGGATCGTGGTGGTGGTCACAGGGGTGCTGGTGTTGGTCACAGGAGTGATTGTGGTGGTCTCCGGTGTGGTGGTCCCAGGGGTTGCGATGGTGGTCACAGGTGAGGTGCTGGCCACGAGTGTGGTGTTGGTCACAGGTACGGTGGTGGTGGCCACAGGGATGGTGGTCCTAAGGGCGGTTGTGTTGGTCACAGGTGTGCTGGTGTCGGTCACAGGAATGGTGCTGGGGGTCCCAGGTGTGGGGCTGGTGGTCACAAGAGTGATGGCATTGGTCACAGGGGTTGTGGTGGTCCTAAGGGTGCTTGTGTTGGTGACAGGAGTGATCGTGGTAGTGGTCACAGGTGTGGTGGTGGTCACAGGAATGGCGCTGGTGGTGGTGGTGCCAGGGATGGTGGTGGTCCCAGGAGTGGTTGTGCTGGTCACAGGGGTTGTGGTGGTCCCGAGGATGGTGGTGGTGGTCCCGGGGGTGGTTCTGTTGGTCACAGGGCTGGTGCTGTTGGTCACAGGGGTTGTGGTGGTCACAGGAGTGGTGCTGGTGGTCCCGGGGCTGGTTGTGGAGGTGCCAGGTGTGCTGGAGTTGGTGACAGGAGTGCTGGTGGTGGTCCCAGGTGTTGTGTTGGTCACAGGAGTGCTGGTGGTGGTCCCAGGTGTTGTGTTGGTCACAGGGGTTGTGGTGGTCCCGAGGATGGTGATGGTGGTCCCGGGGGTGCTGTTGGTCAAAGGGCTGGTGGTCACAGGAGTGATTGTGGTGGTCCCAGGGGTTGCGATGGTGGTCACAGGTGAGGTGCTGTTGGTCCCAGGGATGGTGGTGGTCCTAAGGGTGGTTGTGTTGGTGACAGGAGTGATCGTGGTAGTGGTCACAGGAATGGTGCTGGTGGTCCCAGGTGTGGTGGTGTTCACAGGGCTGTTGGTCACAGGGCTGGTGGTGGTCACAAGTGTAGTTGTATTGGTCACAGGGGTGGTGGTGTTGGTCACAGGAGCTGTTGTGGTCCCAGGAATGGTGGTGGTGGTCCCGGGGGTGGTTCTGTTGGTCACAGGGCTGGTGGTCTCAGGAGTGCTGGTGGTGGTGGTCACAGGGGTGCTGGTGTTGGTCACAGGAGTGATTGTGGTGGTCTCAGGCGTGGTGGTCCCAGGGGTTGGGATGGTGGTCACAGGTGTGGTGCCGGCCACGGGTGTGGTGTTGCTCCCAGGGATGGTGCTGGTGGTTGTCACAGGGCTGGTGGTCCTAAGGGTGGTTGTGTTGGTCACAGGACTGGTGGTTGTGGCGGTTCCAGGTGTGGTTGTGTTGGCCACAGAGGCAGTGGTGGTGCTGGTCACAGGGCGGGTGGTCACAGGGGTTGTGGTGGTCACAGGTGTAGTTGTATTGGTCACAGGGGTGGTGATGCTGCTCCCAGGGATGGTGCTGGTGGTCCCAGGGGTTGTGTTGGTCACAGGAATGGCGCTGGTGGTCCCAGGAGTGGTTGTGTTGGTCACAGGGGTGTTGGTCACAGGGCTGGTGGTGGTCACAGGTGTAGTTGTATTGGTCACAGGGGTGATTGTGGTGGTCACAGGGGTTGTGGTCCCAGGGGTTGCAGTGGTGGTCACAGGTGAAGTGCTGGTGGTCCATGGAATGGTGGTAGTCACAGGTGTGGTGCTGTTTGCCACAGGTGTGGTGCTGGTGGTCCCAGGAGTGGTTGTGCTGGTCACAGGGGTGCTGGTGTTTGCCACAGGGGTGGTGCTGGTGGTCACAGGTGCGGTGGTGGTCCTCAGGGTGGTTGTGTTGGCGACAGGAGTGATCGTGGTGGTGGTCACAGGTGCAGTTGTATTGGTCACGGGGGTGGTGGTGTTGGTCACAGGAGTTGTTGTGGTCCCAGGAATGGTGGTGGTGGTCCCGGGGGTGGTTCTGTTGGTCCCAGGGCTGGTGGTGGTGCTAAGGGTGGTTGTGTTGGTCACAGGGCTGGTGGTCACAGGAGTGATTGTGGTGGTCTCAGGTGTGGTGGTCCCAGGGGTTGCGATGGTGGTCACAGGTGAGGTGCTGGCCACGGGTGTGGTGTTGGTCACAGGTACGGTGGTGGTGGCCACAGGGGTGGTGGTCCTAAGGGCGGTTGTGTTGGTCACAGGTGTGCTGGTGTCGGTCACAGGAATGGTGCTGGGGGTCCCAGGTGTGGGGCTGGTGGTCACAAGAGTGATGGCATTGGTCACAGGGGTTGTGGTGGTCCTAAGGGTGCTTGTGTTGGTGACAGGAGTGATCGTGGTAGTGGTCACAGGGGTGGTGGTGGTCACAGGGGTGGTGATGTTGGTCCCAGGGATGGCACTGGTGGTCCCAGGAGTGGTTGTGTTGGTCACAGGGGTTGTGGTGGTCCC
>NC_079358.1:4539168-4683836 GCF_029582105.1 Oenanthe melanoleuca
GGTTGTGTTGGTCACAGGTGTCGTGGTAGTGGCCACAGGAGTGGCTGTGCTGGTCACAGAGGCAGTGGTGTTGGTCACAGGGATGGTGCTGGTGGTCCTAGGAGTGGTGGTGTTGGTCACAGGAGTTGTGCTGGTCACAGGGGTGGTGTTGGTCACAAGGGTATTGGTGGTCACAGGAGTGATTGTGGTGGTCTCAGGTGTGGTGGTCTCAGGTGTGGTGGCCTCAGGGGTTGCGATGGTGGTCACAGAAGTGGTGCTGTTGGCCCCAGGTGTGTTGGTCACAGGAATGGTGGTAGTGGTCCCAGGGCGTGTGGTGGTCCCGAGGATGGTGGTGTTGGTCACAGGGATGGTGCTGGTGGTCCGGGGGCTGGTTGTGGTGGTCCCAGGTGTGCTGGTGCTGGTCACAGAGGTAGTGGTGTTGGACACAGGGATGATGGTGGTCTCAGGTGTGGTTGTGTTGGTCACAGGGCTGGTGGACACAGGAGTGCTGGTGGTGGTCCCGAGGATGGTGGTGGTGGTCACAGGGGTGCTGGTGTTGGTCACAGGGCTGGTGGTGGTCACAGGAGTGATTGTGGTGGTCTCAGGTGTGCTGGCCCCAGGAGTTGCGATGGTGGTCACAGGTGTGGTGCCGGCCACGGGTGTGCTGGTGTTGGTCCCAGGGATGGTGCTGGTGGTTGTCACAGGAATGGTGGTGGTGGCCACAGGGGTGGTGGTCCTAAGGGTGGTTGTGTTGGTCACAGGAATGGCGCTGGTGGTCCCAGGAGTGGTTGTGTTGGTCACAGGGGTGTTGGTCATAGGGCTGGTGGTCACAGGTGTAGTTGTATTGGTCACAGGGGTGATTGTGGTGGTCACAGGGGTTGTGGTCACAGGGGTTGCAGTGGTGGTCACAGGTGAAGTGCTGGTGGTACCAGGAATGGTGGTAGTCACAGGTGTGGTGCTGTTTGCCACAGGTGTGGTGCTGGTGGTCCCAGGAGTGGTTGTGCTGGTCACAGGGGTTGTGGTGGTCCCGAGGATGGTGGTGGTGGTCCCGGGGGTGGTTCTGTTAGTCCCAGGGCTGGTGGTGGTGCTAAGGTTGGTTGTGTTGGTCACAGGGGTGGTGGTCACAGGAGTGATTGTGGTGGTCACAGGTGTGGTGGTGTTGGTCACAGGTGTGGTGGTCACAGGGGTGATGCTGGTGGTCCAGGGGCTGGTTGTGGTGGTCTCAGGTGTGGTGGCCTCAGGGGTTGCGATGGTGGTCACAGAAGTGGTGCTGTTGGCCCCAGGTGTGTTGGTCACAGGAATGGTGGTAGTGGTCCCAGGGCGTGTGGTGGTCCCGAGGATGGTGGTGTTGGTCACAGGGATGGTGCTGGTGGTCCGGGGGCTGGTTGTGGTGGTCCCAGGTGTGCTGGTGCTGGTCACAGAGGTAGTGGTGTTGGACACAGGGATGATGGTGGTCTCAGGTGTGGTTGTGTTGGTCACAGGGCTGGTGGCCACAGGAGTGCTGGTGGTGGTCCCGAGGATCGTGGTGGTGGTCACAGGGGTGCTGGTGGTGGTCACAGGGGTGATTGTGGTGGTCTCAGGTGTGGTGGTCCCAGGGGTTGCGATGGTGGTCACAGGTGAGGTGCTGGCCACGGGTGTGGTATTGGTCACAGGTACGGTGGTGGTGGCCACAGGGGTGGTGGTCCTAAGGGCGGTTGTGTTGGTCACAGGTGTGCTGGTGTCGGTCACAGGAATGGTGCTGGGGGTCCCAGGTGTGGGGCTGGTGGTCACAAGAGTGATGGCATTGGTCACAGGGGTTGTGGTGGTCCTAAGGGTGCTTGTGTTGGTGACAGGAGTGATCGTGGTAGTGGTCACAGGTGTGGTGGTGGTCACAGGAATGGCGCTGGTGGTGGTGGTGCCAGGGATGGTACTGGTGGTCCCAGGAGTGGTTGTGCTGGTCACAGGGGTTGTGGTGGTCCCGAGGATGGTGGTGGTGGTCCCGGGGGTGGTTCTGTTGGTCACAGGGCTGGTGCTGTTGGTCACAGGGGTTGTGGTGGTCACAGGAATGGTGCTGGTGGTCCCGGGGCTGGTTGTGGAGGTGCCAGGTGTGCTGGAGTTGGTGACAGGAGTGCTGGTGGTGGTCCCAGGTGTTGTGTTGGTCACAGGAGTGCTGGTGGTGGTCCCAGGTGTTGTGTTGGTCACAGGGGTTGTGGTGGTCCCGAGGATGGTGGTGGTGGTCCCAGGGGTGCTGTTGGTCACAGGGCTGGTGGTCACAGGAGTGATTGTGGTGGTCCCAGGGGTTGCGATGGTGGTCACAGGTGAGGTGCTGTTGGTCACAGGGCTGGTGGTGGTCCTAAGGGTGGTTGTGTTGGTGACAGGAGTGATCGTGGTAGTGGTCACAGGAGTGGTGCTGGTGGTCCCAGGTGTGGTGGTGTTCACAGGGCTGTTGGTCACAGGGCTGGTGGTGGTCACAGGTGTAGTTGTATTGGTCACAGGGGTGGTGGTGTCGGTCACAGGAGTTGTTGTGGTCCCAGGAATGGTGGTGGTGGTCCCGGGGGTGGTTCTGTTGGTCACAGGGCTGGTGGTCACAGGAGTGCTGGTGGTGGTCCCAAGGTTGGTGGTGGTGGTCACAGGGGTGCTGGTGTTGGTCACAGGAGTGATTGTGGTGGTCTCAGGTGTGGTGGTCCCAGGGGTTGTGATGGTGGTCACAGGTGAGGTGCTACTGGTCACAGGTGTGGTTCCGGTCACAGGGATGGTGCCGGTGGTCCCAGGAGTCACTGTGCTGGCCACAGGGGTGCTGGTGTTGGTCACAGGGGGTGTGGTGGTGGTCCCGGGGGTGCTGTTGGTCACAGGACTGATTGTGGTGGTCCCAGGGGTTGGAACGGTGGTCACAGGTGAGGTGCCGGCCACGGGTGTGGTGTTGCTCCCAGGGATGGTGCTGGTGGTCACAGGGGTTGTGGTGGTCCCGAGGATGGTGGTGGTGGTCCTGGGGGTGCTGTTGGTCACAGGGCTGGTGGTCACAGGAGTGATTGTGGTGGTCTCAGGTGTGGTGGTCACAGGGGTTGAGATGGTGGTCACAGGTGAAGTGCTACTGGTCCCAGGGCCAGTGGTGGTGATCTCTGGCAGGCTGGTGGTGCTGCCGGGGTTGGTGGCAGTTTCTGGGGTGCTGGTGGCCCCAGGACCAGTGGTGGTCACCGAGGTGGTGCTGGTGGTCCCAGGGCCAGTGGTGGTCACCGAGGTGGTGCTGGTGGTCCCAGGGATTGTGCTGGTGGTCCAAGGACTGGTGGTGGTCACCGGGTTGGTGGAGGTAGTCACAAGGATTGTGGTGGCTCCAGGTGAGGTAGAGGTGGTCCCAGCGCTGGCTGTGGTGGTCCCAGGGCCCGTGGTGGTCCCAGGGCCAGTGGTGGCCCCAGAGGTTGTGCTGGTCCCAGGGGTCGGAGTGGGGGTCTCAGGACTGGTGGTCCCAGGGAAGGTGCTGGTGGCCCCGGACAGGCTGGGGGTCTCGGGGATGGCCGTGGTGGTCTCAGGACTTGTGGTGGCCCCAGGGGTGATGGTGGTAGCCACAGGTGTGGTGGTGGGTGTGCCAGGACTGGTGGTGGTCCCAGGGCCAGTGGTGGTGGATTCAGGACTGGTGGTCTCAGAGGTGGTCGTGGTGGTCCCTGGGGTCGTGCTGGTGGCCCCAGGACTGGTGGGAGAGGTCCCAGGGATTGTGCTGGTGGTCCCAGGTGTGGTGGTGTTGGTCACAGGGGTTGTGCTGGTGGTCCCAGGTGAGGTAGAGGTGGTCCCAGCACTGGCTGTGGTGGTCCCAGGGCCAGTGGTGAATCCAGGGGCTGTGGTGGTCCCAGGCATCGTGCTGGTGGTCCCAGGGCCAGTGGTGGTCACTGAGGTGGTGGAGGTGGTCCCAGGGATTGTGC
Organism: Oenanthe melanoleuca; assembly: GCF_029582105.1. Classification (NCBI taxonomy): domain Eukaryota; kingdom Metazoa; phylum Chordata; class Aves; order Passeriformes; family Muscicapidae; genus Oenanthe; species Oenanthe melanoleuca. The sequence goes on from NC_079358.1 coordinate 4,543,041, forward strand.
TGGTGGTCACAAGGATTGTGGTGGCTCCAGGTGAGGTAGAGGTGGTCCCAGCACTGGTTGTGGTGGTCCCAGGGAGTGTGGTGGTGGCCTCAGTGATTGTGACTCTCTCAGCTGGGATGGTGGTGGTCACAGGGGTGCCTGTGCTGGTCCCAGGGGTGGTTGTGGCCCCAGGGATGGTGCTGATGGGCCCAGGGACTGTCCCAGGACTAATGGTAGTCCCAGGGGTGGTCGTGGTTCTGAGGTTCATGGTGGTGGTCCCAGGGCTGGTCATGGTGGCCCCAGGGCTGGTGGTGGCCCCAGCTGCAGCTGTAGTCCAATCAATGGTGGTTGCCCCAGGTGAGGTAGTGGTAGTCCCAGCACTGGCTGTGGTGGTCCCAGGGGCTGTGGTGGTCCCAGGGGTTGAGATGGTCGTCTCAGGGCTGGTGCTGTTGGTCACAGGTGCGGTGGTGGTGGTCACAGGTGTGCTGGTGGCCCCAGGACCAGTGGTGGTGGATTCAGGACTGGTGGTCTCAGAGGTGGTGCTGGTGGTCCTGGGGGTGCTGCTGGTCCCAGGGCTGGTGTTGGTGGTCCCAGGTGTGGTGGTGGTCCCAGGAGTGGTTGTGTTGGTCACAGGGCTGGTGGCCACAGGAGTGCTGGTGATGGTCCCAAGGTTGGTGGTGGTGGTCACAGGGGTGCTGGTGTTGGTCACAGGAGTGATTGTGGTGGTCTCAGGTATGGTGGTCCCAGGGGTTGTGATGGTGGTCACAGGTGAGGTGCTGTTGGTCACAGGTGTGGTTCCGGTCTCAGGGATGGTGCTGGTGGTCCCAGGAGTCACTGTGCTGGTCACAGGGGTGCTGGTGTTGGTCACAGGGGGTGTGGTGGTGGTCCCGGGGGTGCTGTTGGTCACAGGGGTATTGGTGGTCACAGGAGTGATTGTGGTGGTCTCAGGTGTGGTGGTCCCAGGGGTTGGGATGGTGGTCACAGGTGAGGTGCCGGCCACGGGTGTGGTGTTGCTCCCAGGGATGGTGCTGGTGGTTGTCACAGGGCTGGTGGTCCTAAGGGTGGTTGTGTTGGTCACAGGGCTGGTGGTTGTGGCGGTCCCAGGTGTGGTTGTGTTGGCCACAGAGGCAGTGGTGGTGCTGGTCACAGGGCTGGTGGTCACAGGGCTGGTGGTGGTCACAGGGGTTGTGGTGGTCACAGGGGTGGTTGTGCTGGTCATGGGGGTGGTTGTGTTGGTCACAGGTGTGGTGCTGTTGGTCACAGGGGTTGTGGTGGTCCTGAGGATGGTGGTGGTGGTCCTGGGGGTGCTGTTGGTCACAGGGCTGGTGGTCACAGGAGTGATTGTGGTGGTCTCAGGTGTGGTGGTCCCAGGGGTTGTGATGGTGGTCACAGGTGAAGTGCTACTGGTCACAGGTGAGGTGTTGGTCACAGGGGTTGTGGTGGTCCCAGGGGTTGAGATGGTGGTCACAGGTATGGTGCTGCTGGTCCCAGGGCCAGTGGTGGTGATTTCTGGCAGGCTGGTGGTGCTGCCGGGGTTGGTGGCAGTTTCTGGGGTGCTGGTGGCCCCAGGACCAGTGGTGGTCACCGAGGTGGTGCTGGTGGTCCCAGGGATTGTGCTGGTGGTCCAAGGACTGGTGGTGGTCACAGGGTTGGTGGAGGTAGTCACAAGGATTGTGGTGGCTCCAGGTGAGGTAGAGGTGGTCCCAGCACTGGCTGTGGTGGTCCCAGGGCTCGTGGTGGTCCCAGGGCCAGTGGTGGCCCCAGAGGTTGTGCTGGTCCCAGGGGTCGGAGTGGGGGTCTCAGGACTGGTGGTCCCAGGGAAGGTGCTGGTGGCCCCGGACAGGCTGGTGGTCTCGGGGATGGCCGTGGTGGTCTCAGGACTTGTGGTAGTCCCAGGGGTGATGGTGGTAGCCACAGGTGTGGTGGTGGGTGTGCCAGGACTGGTGGTGGTCCCAGGGCCAGTGGTGGTGGATTCAGGACTGGTGGTCTCAGAGGTGGTCGTGGTGGTCCCTGGGGTCGTGCTGGTGGCCCCAGGACTGGTGGGAGAGGTCCCAGGGCTACTGGTGGTCCCAGGGATTGTGCTGGTGGTCCCAGGTGTGGTGTTGTTGGTCACAGGGGTTGTGCTGGTGGTCCCAGGTGAGGTAGAGGTGGTCCCAGCACTGGCTGTGGTGGTCCCAGGGCCAGTGGTGAATCCAGGGGCTGTGGTGGTCCCAGGTATCGTGCTGGTGGTCCCAGGGCCAGTGGTGGTCACTGAGGTGGTGGAGGTGGTCCCAGGGATTGTGCTGGTGGTCACAAGGATTGTGGTGGCTCCAGGTGAGGTAGAGGTGGTCCCAGCACTGGTTGTGGTGGCCCCAGGACTGGTGGTGGTGGCCTCAGTGACTGTGACCCTCTCAGCTGGGATGGTGGTGGTCCCAGGGCTGGTTGTGGTGGCCCCAGGGCTGGTTGTGGTGGTTCCTGGCATTGTGCTGGTCCCAGGTGTGGTGCTGGTGGTCTCAAGGCTGGTGCTGGTCCCAGGGGTCACGGTCCTCTCAGGGGTTGTGGTGATGCCAAGGACTGGGGTGGTCTCAGCGGTCGTGGTGGTCCAAGGGGAGGTTGGGGTGGCCCCAGGCCCGGTGCTGGTCCCCATGATTGTGGGGGTGGTCTCAGGACTGGTGATTCCAGGGAATGCTGTGCTGGTCCCAGGGAAGGTGGTGTTTGTGTCAGGGACTGTGGTGGTCCCAGGGGTGGTGGAAATGCTCTCAGGGATGGTGGCTGTGATCCCAGGGGTCATGGTGGTCCCAGGGAAGATTGTTGTCCCAGGGGTTGTGGTGGTCCCAGGGATGTTCATGGTGGTCCCAGGGTTCGTAGAGGTGGCCCCAGGACTGCTGGGGGTGGTCTCTGGGATTGTGCTGGTCCCGAGGGTCGTGGTGGTCCCAGGGCTGGTGGTGGTGGCCTCAGTGACTGTGACCCTCTCAGCTGGGATGGTGGTGGTCCCAGGGATGGTCGTGGTGGTCCCAGGGATGGTTGTGCTGGTCCCAGGGTAGGTGGTGTTTGTGTCAGGGACTGTGCTGGTGCCAGGGGTTGTGCTGGTCTCAGGTGTGGGGGTCTCAGGGGTCCCAGGGAAGGTGCTGCTGGTCTCAGGACTCGTGGTGGCCCCAGGGAAGGTGGTGCTGAACTCAGGGATGGCTGTCTCTGGGATGTTGCTGCTCCCAGGGATCGTTGCTGTCCCAGGTGTGCCGGGTGTCCCAGGTGTGCCGGGTGTCCCAGGTGCTGTGGTTGTGGCTCCAGGGAAGGTGTTGGTGGTGCCAGAGGTGGTGGCAATGCTCCCAGGGAGAGTGGTGGTGATCTCAGGGATGGTGCTGGGCACAGGGCTCATGGTGGTCCCAGGGATGGTGCTGGTGGCCCCAGGCCCGGTGCTGGTCCCCATGATTGTGGCGCTGCTCTCAGGACTGGTGATTCCAGGGAATGCTGTGCTGGTCCCACGGGGGCTGGTGGTCCCAGGGGTGGAGATGGTGGTCGCAGGGCTGGTGCTACTGGTGACAGGGAACGTTGTTGTCTCAGGTGTGGCGTTTGTCCCAGGTGTTGGGGTGGCCCCAGGCATGGCTGTGGTGGCCTCAGTGACTGTGACCCTCTCAGCTGGGATGGTGCTGGTCCCAGGGATGGTTGTGCTGGTCCCAGGGGGGCCTGTGCTGGTCCCAGGGACGGTGGTTGTGTCAGTTCCAGGTGTGGTTGTGTTGGTCCCAGCTGTGATGGTGTTGGTCCCAGGGATGGTGCTGGTGGCCCCAGGTGTTGTGGTGTTGGTCACAGGTGTGATGGTTGCCACAGGGGTGGTGCTGTCGGCCACAGGGGTTGTGGTGGTCACAGGAGTGACGCTGGTGGTCCCGGGGCTGGTTGTGCTGGTCACAGGGATTGTGTTGGTGGTCTCAGGAAATGTCGAGGTGCTCCCAGGGATCGTTGCTGTCCCAGGTGTGCCGGGTGTCCCAGGTGTGCCGGGTGTCCCAGGTGCTGTGGTTGTGGCTCCAGGTGTGGCTGTGCTGCTCTCAGGGGTTGTGCTGGACCCAGGGCTGGCCGAGGTTGTGCTGGGGGTTGTAGCAATGCTCTCAGGACTGGTGGCAGTTCCAGGGCTGGTGGGAATGCTCCCAGGGAGAGTGGTGGTGATCTCAGGGATTGTGCTGGTCACAGGTGAGGCAGGTGTGCTCCCAGCACCAGGGCCAGTCCCAGGGGTGGCTGTGCTGGTCCCGAGGGTTGTGGTGGTCCCAGGGCTGGTGGTGGTGGCCTCAGTGACTGTGACCCTCTCAGCTGGGATGGTGGTGGTCCCAGAGGTGGTTGTGGTGGTCCCAGGGATGGTTGTGCTGGTCCCAGGGATGGTCGTGGTGGTCCCAGGGAAGGTGGTGTTTGTGTCAGGGACTGTGCTGGTCTCAGGTGTGGGGGTCTCAGGGGTCCCAGGGAAGGTGCTGCTGGTCTCAGGACTCGTGGTGGCCCCAGGGAAGGTGGTGCTGAACTCAGGGATGGCTGTCTCTGGGATGTTGCTGCTCCCAGGGAACGTTGCTGTCCCAGGTGTGCCGGGTGTCCCAGGTGTGCCGGGTGTCCCAGGTGCTGTGGTTGTGGCTCCAGGGAAGGTGTTGGTGGCCCCAGAGGTGGTGGGAATGCTCCCAGGGAGAGTGGTGGTGATCTCAGGGATGGTGCTGGGCACAGGGCTCATGGTGGTGGCCCCAGGGATGGTGCTGGTGGTCCCAGGGATGGTGCTGGTGGCCCCAGGCCCGGTGCTGGTCCCCATGATTGTGGTGCTGCTCTCAGGACTGGTGATTCCAGGGAATGCTGTGCTGGTCCCACGGGGGCTGGTGGTCCCAGGGGTGGAGATGGTGGTCGCAGGGCTGGTGCTGCTGGTCCGAGGGAACGTTGTTGTCTCAGGTGTGGCGTTTGTCCCAGGTGTTGGGGTGGCCCCAGGCATGGCTGTGGTGGTCCCAGGGATCTCTGTGGTGGTGGTCCAAGGGGCGGTTGTGGTTTCAAGGTTCATGGTGGTGGCCCCAGGGGGGGTGTCAGTGGTCCTGGGGGTTGTGGTGGTCTCAGGGGCTGTGGTGGCCCACGGTGAGGTAGCAGTGGTCCCAGGACCAGTGGGAGTCCCAGGGTTAGTGGTGGTGGTCTGAGGTGGGAGGGCAGTGCCAGGAATGGGTGTGGTGGTCCATGGACTAGTTGTGATGGTCCCAGGGGTCGTGGTGGTGACAAGTGTGGTGGTCCCAGGACTGTTTGTGGTGGTCCCAGGGCCAATGGTGAATCCAGGGATTGTGCTGGTCCCAGAGGTCATAGTGGTGGTCCCAGGGAAGGTGCTGGTGGCCCCAGACGGTCTGGTGGTCTCAGAGATGGTCGTGGTGGTCCCAGGCGTCATGGTGCTGGTCCCAGTGACTGTGCTGGTGGTCCCGGGTGTTGCTGTGTCCCCAGGGGCTGTGCTGACCAAAGTGCTGCTGGTGGCCCCAGGACTGGGGCTGGTGGCCCCTGAGGTGCCGCCGGTCCCAGGGCCAGTGGTGGTCTCAGGTGTGGTGCTCATTCCGGGGATGGGGGTCTCAGGGGTGGTTGTGGTGGTCCCAGGGATAGTGGTGGTCTCAGGACCGGTGGTCCAAGGGAATGCTGTGCTGGTCCCAGAGGGGGTGGGGGTCTCGGGGGTGGTGCTGGTGGTCCCAGGCAGTGTTGTCTCAGGGATGGTCGTGGTGGTCCCAGGGACTGTCGTGGTTTCAGGAGTTGTAGAAATGGTCTCAGGGTTGCTGGTGGTCCCAGGCACGGCTGTGCTGGTCCCAGGGCTCGTGGTGGTGTCCCCAGGGCTGGCAGAGGTCTCAGGTGTCACGGCTGTTTCAGGAGTTGTGGTTGTCCCGAAGCCTGTGGTGGCCTCAGTGACTGTGACCCTCTCAGCTGGGATGGTGCTGGTCCCAGAGAATGCCGTGGTGGTCCCAGGGAACGTTGCTGTCCCAGGTGTGCTGGGTGTCCCAGGTGCTGTAATGGTGGTCCCAGGTACGATTGTTGTCCCAGGTGTCGTGGTGGTTCCGGGGACGATTGATGTCATGCCAGGGGTTGTGACGGTCTCAGGGAAGGTGGGGGTGGTGTCTGGGTTTGTGGTGGTTTCAGGGGTGCCAGGAATGGTCTCAGGGCTGGTGGTGGTCCCTGGGACGGCTGTGCTGGTCCCGAGGGTTGTGGTGGTCCCAGGACTGGTGGATTCAGGGATGGTCGAGGTTGTCCCAGGGGCTGAGGTGGCCTCAGGGAATGTGGGGATTGTGTCTGGGTTTGTGCTGGTGCCAGGGGTGGTAGAAATTGTCTCAGGGCTGCTGGTCCCAGGGAACGTTGTTGTCCCAGGGCTGGTGTTTGTCCCAGGGGTTGTTGTGGTCCCAGAGGGGGGGCTGGACTCAGCACTGGTGGATTCAGGGACGGTCGAGGTTGAGCCAGGGGCTGTGAAAACGGTCTCAGGGACTGTGGTGGTGCCAGAGGTGGTGGACACCATCTCAGGACTGGCTGTGGTTCCAGGGCTGGTGGTGGTCACAGGGATTGTTGTTTCAGGAATGGTCGTGGTGGTCCCAGGGTTTGTGCTGGTCCCAGGGATGGAGCTTGTTCCAGGGGTGGTGGTCCCAGGGAATGATATCACGGTGGTCCCAGGGAATGTTGTGGTTGTCTCAGGGAAGATTGTTGTCCCAGGTGTTGTGGTGCTGGTCCCATAGGGGGTGTTGGTCTCAGCACTGGTGGTCCCAGGGACTGTGGTGCTCCCAGTAATTGTGGTGGTGCCAGTGACGGCTGTGCTGGTCCCGAGGGTTGTGCTGGTCCCAGGACTGGTGGTGGTGGCCTCAGTGACTGTGACCCTCTCAGCTGGGATGGTGCTGGTCCCAGAGAATGCCGTGCTGCTCCCAGGGATCGTGGCTGTCCCAGGTGTGCTGGGTGTCCCAGGTGTGCTGTGTGTCCCAGGTGCTGTGGTTGTGGCTCCAGTCAAGGCTGTGCTGCTCTCAGGGAAGGTGTTGGTGCTCTCAGCGACTGTGGTGGTGCCAGGGGTGGTGGACACCATCTCAGGACTGGTTGTGGTTCCAGGGCTGGTGGTGGTCACAGGGATTGTTGTTTCAGGAATGGTCGTGGTGGTCCCAGGGTTTGTGCTGGTCCCTGGGATGGAGCTTGTTCCAGGGGTGGTGGTCCCAGGGGATATCACGGTGGTCCCAGGGATTGTTGATGTCTCCAGCGTGGTGGTTGTGTCAGGGACTGTGGTGGTCCCAGGGAATGCTGTGATGGTCTCAGGGAAGATTGTTGTCCCAGGTGTTGAGCTGGTCCCAGAGGGGCTGTTGGTCCCAGCACTGGTGGGTTCAGGGATGCTCAGGGTGGTCCCAGGAGTTGTGTTTGTCTCAGGGAAGGTGGGGGTGGTGTCTGGGTTTGCTGTGGTGCCAGGGGTGGTGGAAATGCCCTCAGGGTTGGTGGCTGTGATCTCAGGGTTGGTGGTCCCAGGGGCTGTGGTTGTCTCAGGGGTGCTGGTGGTTTTCCCAGGGCTGGTGACGGTTCCAGGGCTGGTTTTGGTGGTGGCAGAAATGGTCTCAGGAGTGGCTGTGAGCTCAGGCACGGTGATCCCAGGGGTGGCTGTGCTGGTCCTGAGGGTTGTGCTGGCCCCAGGACTGGTTGTGGTGGCCTCAGTGACTGTGACCCTCTCAGCTGGAATGGTGCTGGTCCCTGGGATGGCTGTGCTGGCCCCAGGCCTGCTGGGGGTGGTTCCTGGCATTGTGCTGGTCCCAGGGCTCATGGTGGTGGCCTCAAGGCTGGTGCTCCCAGGGAACGTTGCTGTCCCAGGTGTGCTGTGTGTCCCAGGTGCTGTTGTTGTGGTTCCAGTCAAGGCTGTGCTGCTCTCAGGGAAGGTGTTGGTGCTCTCAGCGACTGTGGTGGTCCCAGTGATTGTGGTGGTGGTCTCAGGGCTGCTGGTCCCAGGGAACATTGTTGTCTCTGGGCTGCTGCTGGTCCCAGGGATGGTGCTGGTGGTCCCTGAGAGGGTGGTGGCCTCAGGACTGGTGGTGGTCCCAGGGATGGGGGTGCTGATCTCATGGATGGTGGTCCCAGGGATGTTGATGGTGGTCCCAGGGGCCGTGGTTGTTTCTGGGATGGTGCTGGTGTCAGGGCTCACGGTGGTCCCAGGGGCCGTAGTGGTCTCAGGGAAGGTGGAGCTGGTCCCAGAACTGGTGGCCCAAGAGGATGTTGAGGGTGTTCCAGGGGTTGTAGAAACACTCTCAGGGATGGTGGTGCTGAACTCAGGGATGGTGGTCCCAGGGATTTTGGGGGTGGTCTCAGCACTGGTGGTCTCAGGGACAGTGGTGGTGGACCCAGGAGTTGTGGTTGTCCCAGGCATGGTTGTACTGGCCCCAGGGCTGGTGGTCCCAGGGTTTGTGCTGGTGCCAGGGGTGGTAGAAGTTGTCTCAGGGCTGCTGGTCCCAGGGAACGTTGCTGTCTCAGGGCTGGTGTTTGTCCCAGGGGTTGTTGTGGTCCCAGAGGGGGGGCTGGACTCAGCACTGGTGGATTCAGGGACGGTCGAGGTCGAGCCAGGGGCTGTGAAAACGGTCTCAGGTGTTGTGGTGGTGCCAGGGGTGCTGGAAATGATCTCAGGGATGGTGGAGGTGCCAGGGATGGGGGTGCTGGTCCCAGGGATGGTGGTCCCAGGGAATGCTGTGGTTGTCTCAGGGAAGATTGATGTCCCAGGTGTTGAGCTGGTCCCAGAGGGGCTGTTGTTCCCAGCACTGGTGGGTTCAGGGATGCTCAGGGTGGTCCCAGGAGTTGTGTTTGTCTCAGGGAAGGTGGGGGTGGTGTCTGGGTTTGCTGTGGTGCCAGGGGTGGTGGAAATGCCCTCAGGGATGGTGGCTGTGAGCTCAGGGATGGTGGTCCCAGGGAAGATTGATGTCCCAGGTGTTGTGGAGGTCCCAGGGATGTTCATGGTGGTCCCAGGGTTCGTAGAGGTGGTCCCAGGGCTGGTGGGGGTGGCCTCAGTGACTGTGACCCTCTCAGCTGGGATGGTGCTGGTCCCAGAGAATGCCGTACTGGTCCCAGGGAACGTTGCTGTCCCAGGTGTGCTGGGTGTCCCAGGTGTGCTGGGTGTCCCAGGGGCCACGGTGGTCTCAGGAACGATTGTTGTCCCAGGTGTCGTGGTGGTTCCGGGGAGGATTGATGTCATGGCAGGGGTTGTGACGGTCTCAGGGAAGGTGGGGGTGGTGTCTGGGTTTGTGGTGGCTTCAGGGGTGGCAGGAATGGTCTCAGGGCTGGAGGTGGTCCCAGGGGTGGCTGTGCTGGTCCCGAGGGTTGTGGTGGTCCCAGGACTGGTGGTCCCAGGTGTGCTGCGTGTCCCAGGTGTGCTGGGTGTCCCAGGTGCTGTGGTTGTGGCTCCAGGGAAGGCTGTGCTGCTCTCAGGGAAGGTGTTGGTGCCCTCAGGGACTGTGGTGGTGCCAGGAGTGGTGGACACCATCTCAGGACTGGCTGTGGGTCCAGGGCTGGTGGTGGTCACAGGGATTGTTGTGTCAGGAATGGTCGTGGTGGTCCCAGGGTTTGTGCTGGTCCCAGGGATGGAGCTTGTTCCAGGGGTGGTGGTCCCAGGGGATATCACGGTGGTCCCAGGGAATGTTGTGGTTGTCTCAGGGAAGATTGTTGTCCCAGGTGTTGTGGTGCTGGTCCCATAGGGGGTGGTGGTCTCAGCACTGGTGGTCCCAGGGACTGTGGTGCTCCCAGTAATTGTGGTGGTCCCAGTGACGGCTGTGCTGGTCCCGAGGGTTATGGTGGTCCCAGGGCTGGTGGTGGTGGCCTCAGTGACTGTGACCCTCTCAGCTGGGACGGTGCTGGTCCCAGAGATGGCCGTGGTGGTCTCATTGAACATCGTGGTGGTCTCAGGAAAGATTGTTGTCCCAGGTGCTGTGGTTGTGGTTCCAGTCAAGGCTGTGCTGCTCTCAGGGAAGGTGCTGGTGCTCTCAGGGACTGTGGTGGTCCCAGGGAAGATTGTTGTCCCGGGTGCTGTGCTGGTTTCGGGGAGGGTTGAGGTCGTGCCAGGGAATGTCGTGGTGCTGCCAGGGGCTGTGCTGGTGTCAGTGACTGTGACCCTCTCAGCTGGGATGGTGCTGGTCCCATTGAACATCGTGGTGGTCTCAGGAAAGATTGTTGTCCCAGGTGCTGTGGTTGTGGCTCCAGTCAAGGCTGTGCTGCTCTCAGGGATGGTGTTGGTGCTCTCAGGGACTGTGGTGGTGCCAGGGGTGGTGGACACGATCTCAGGACTGGTTGTGGTTCCAGGGCTGGTGGTGGTCACAGGGATTGTTGTTTCAGGAATGGTCGTGGTGGTCCCAGGGTTTGTGCTGGTGCCAGGGGTGGTAGAAATTGTCTCAGGGCTGCTGGTCCCAGGGAACGTTGTTGTCTCAGGGCTGGTGTTTGTCCCAGGGGTTGTTGTGGTCCCAGAGGGGGGGCTGGACTCAGCACTGGTGGATTCAGGGACGGTCGAGGTCGAGCCAGGGGCTGTGAAAACGGTCTCAGGGACTGTGGTGGTGCCAGGGGTGGTGGACACGATCTCAGGACTGGCTGTGGCTCCAGGGCTGGTGGTGGTCACAGGGATTGTTGCTTCAGGAATGGTCGTGGCGGTCCCAGGGTTGGTGCTGGTCCCAGGGGTGGAGCTTGTTCCAGGGGTGGTGGTCCCAGCGGTTATCACGGTGGTCCTGGGGAACGATGCTGTCTCCAGTGTGGTGGTTGTGTCAGGGACTGTGGTGGTCCCAGGGAACATTGTGGTTGCCTCAGAGAAGATTGTTGTCCCAGGTGTTGTGCTGGTTCCATAGGGGGTGGTGGTCTCAGGGCTGGTGGGTTCAGGGATGGTCGTGGTTGGGGCAGGGGCTGTGTTTGTCTCAGGGACTGTGGTGGTACCAGGGGTGGTGGAAATGCTCCCAGGAGTGGCGGTTGTGATCTCAGGGCTGCTGCTCCCAGGGATCGTTGCTGTCCCAGCTGTGCTGGGTGTCCCAGGTGCTGTGGTCGTGGCTCCAGGGAAGGCTGTGCTGCTCTCAGGGAAGGTGTTGGTGCTCTCAGGGACTGTGGTGGTCCCAGGGAAGATTGTTGTCCCGAGTGCTGTGCTGGTTTCGGGGAGGGTTGAGGTCGTGCCAGGGAATGTCGTGGTGCTGCCAGGGGCTGTGGTGGTCCCAGGGATGTTCATGGTGGTCCCAGGGTTCGTAGAGGTGGCCCCAGGACTGCTGGGGGTGGTCTCTGGGATTGTGCTGGTCCCAGGGATCGTTGCTGTCCCAGGTGTGCTGGGTGTCCCAGGTGCTCTGGTTGTGGCTCCAGTCAAGGCTGTGCTGCTCTCAGGGAATGTGCTGGTGGTCCCAGGGACGGTGGTGCTCCCAGTGATTGTGGTCGTCCCAGGCATGGCTGTGCTGGGCCCGAGGGTTGTGCTGGTCCCAGGACTGGTGGTGGTGGCCTCAGTGACTGTGACCCTCTCAGCTGGGACGGTGGTGGTCCCAGGGATGGTCGTGGTGGTCTCATTGAACATCGTGGTGGTCTCAGGAAAGATTGTTGTCCCAGGTGCTGTGGTTGTGGCTCCAGGGAAGGCTGTGCTGCTCTCAGGGAAGGTGTTGGTGCTCTCAGCGACTGTGGTGGTGCCAGGGGTGGTGGACACCATCTCAGGACTGGCTGTGGCTCCAGGGCTGGTGGTGGTCACAGGGATTGTTGCTTCAGGAATGGTCGTGGTGGTCCCAGGGTTTGTGCTGGTCCCAGGGATGGAGCTTGTTCCAGGGGTGGTGGTCCCAGGGGTTATCACGGTGGTCCCGGGGAATGATGTTGTCTCCAGCGTGGTGGTTGTGTCAGGGACTGTGGTGGTCCCAGAGGCGGTTGTGGAAATGCTCTCAGGGATGATGGTTGTGACCTCAGGGCTGGTGGTCCCAGAGATTGTTGTTGTCTCAGGGCTGGTGTTTGTCCCAGGGGCTGAGCTGGTCCCAGAGCGGGTGGTGGTCTCAGGGCTGGTGAATTCAGGGACTGTGGTGGTGCCAGGGGCTGTGGAAACGCTCTCAGGGCTGGCTGTGGTTCCAGGGCTGGTGCTGGTTCCAGCTGTCACGGCTGTTTCAGGGCTGGGGTTGGTCCCTGGGGTTGTGGTGCTGGATTCACGACCGGTGGTCTCAGGGATGTTCGTGGTGGTCCCAGTGATTTTAGTGGTGGTCTCAGCACTGCTGGTCCCAGCGATGTTCATGGTGGTCCCAGGGGTGGCTGTTCCAGGGATTGTTGTGGGGGTCTCACTGAACATCGTGGTGGTCCCAGGGAAGGTGGAGCTGGCCCCAGAGGGGGTGCTGGTCTCAGGGCTGGTGAATTCAGGGGTGGTCAGGGTGGTCCCAGGGGTTGTGATGGTCTCAGGGAAGGTGGGGGTGGTGTCTGGGATTGTGGTGGTTTCAGGGGTGGCAGGAATGGTCTCAGGGCTGGCGGTGGTCCCTGGGATGGTGCTGGTGGTCTCAGGGAATGTTGTTGTCTCAGGGATGGCCGTGGTGGTCCCAGGGGCCGAGGAGGTTTCAGGAGTCGTGGCAATGGTCTCAGGGCTGGTGCTGGTCCCAGGGCTCGTGGTGGTGGTCCCAGGGGTGGTGGCTGTGATCTCAGGGATGGTGGACCCACGGGTCATGGTGGTGGCCTCAGTGACTGTGACCCTCTCAGCTGGGATGGTGCTGGTCCCAGGGACTGTCGTGGTTTCAGGAGCTGTAGAAATGCTCTCAGGGACGGTGGAGGTCCCAGGCATGGCTGTGCTGGTCCCAGGGATGTTCATGGTGGTCCCAGGGCTCCTGGTGCTGGTCCCAGGGCTGGCAGAGGTCTCAGGTGTCACGGCTGTTTCAGGAGTTGTGGTGATCCCAAGGCCTGTGGTGGTGTCAGGGACTGTGCTGGTCCCAGGGCTGGTGCTGGTGGCCCCAGGGGCTGTGGTGGCCCCAGTGATTGTGGGGGTGGTCTCAGCACTGGTGGTTTCAGGCACGGTGGTCCCAGGGAATGTCACGGTGGTCCCAGGGAACGCTGTTGTCCCGAGGGCTGTGTGTGTCCCAGGAGATGGGGTTGCAGTTCCAGAGGAGGCTGTGCTGGTGATGCCAACGCTGCTGGAAATGGTCTCAGCGCTGCTGCTGGTCCTGTACGGGGTGGTGGTCGCAGGGAGGGTCGTGCCAGGGATGGTCGTGGTGCTGCCAGGGCTGGTGCTGGAACCAGGGGTGGCTGTGCTGGTCCCGAGGGTTGTGCTGGTCCCAGGGAGTGTGGTGGTGGCCTCAGTGACTGTGACCCTCTCAGCTGGGATGGTGGTGGTCCCAGGGACTGTTGTGGTGGCCCCAGGGGTTGTGGTGGTGCCAGGAACTGTGGAAACGCTCTCAGGACTGCTGGGGGTGGTCCCAGGGATGGTGGAAATGCTCCCGGGGGTGGTGGCTGTGATCTCAGGGAAGATTGTTGCCCCAGGGGTTGTGGTGGTCTCAGGGATGTTCATGGTGGTCCCAGGGGCTGTGGTTGTTCCTGGGATGGTGCTGGGGGTCTCGGGGACTGCGCTGGTCCCAGTGCTTGTGGTGGTGGTCTCAGGGCTGGTGTTCCCAGGGAACGTTGTTGTCTCTGGGCTGCTGCTGGTCCCAGAGAGGGTGGTGGCCTCAGGACTGGTGGTGGTCCCAGGGATGGTGGCTGTGACCTCAGGGTTGGTGGTCCCAGGACTGGTGGTGGTGGCCTCAGTGACTGTGACCCTCTCAGCTGGGATGGTGGTGGTCCCAGGGAGGGTCGTGGTGGTCCCAGGGGTGGCTGTTCCAGGGATTGTTGTGGGGGTCTCACTGAACATCGTGGTGGTCTCAGAAAAGATTGTTGTTCCAGGTGCTGTGGTGCTGGTCCAAGGAATGGTGGAGCTGGTCCCAGAGGGGGTGGAGGTCTCAGCACTGGTGAACTCAGGGATGGTCGTGATGGTCAGAGCTCCACTGGTGCTCCCAGGAGTGGCAGGAGCTGTCCCAGCACTGCTGAGGGTCCCAGGGATGGTGGAGGTTGCCCACGTACTGATGGTGGCCTCAGAGGTGGCTGAGGTGGTCCAAAGGGTCACAGAGTCTGTCCCAGAGCTCATGGTGGTCCCTGAACTGCTGGTGCTGGTCTCAGGGCCAGTGGAGGTCCCAGGGATGATGGTCGTCTCAGGTGTGCTGCTCATTCCAGGGGTGGGGGTCTCAGGGGTGGTCAGTGCATCGCTGGTGGTCCCAGGGGCTGTGCTGGATTCAGGGCTGGTGGTCCCCGAGATTCTGGTGGTCAGAGCACTGATGGTGGCCTCAGGACTGCTGGCTGTCACAGGGATTGTCCTGGTGGTCCCAGGGATGGTTGAGGTTGCCCACGTACTGGTGGTGGCCTCAGGGGTGGGTGTGCTGGTCCCAGGGCTGGCTGTGGTGGTCCAAAGGGTCACAGAGTCTGTCCCAGTGCTCATGGTGGTCCCAGGGCTTGTGGCTTTCTCAGGGCTGGTGGTGACAGCCCCAGATGTGATGGTGGTCATCTCAGGACTGGTGGTGGCCCCAGGGCTGCTGGTGGCCCAAGAAGTCACGGCTGTTTCAGAGATGGGGCTTGTCCCAAGGCTTGGGCCGGTCCCAGGGCTGGTGCTGATCCCAGGAGTGGGTGGGGTGGTCCAAAGGGTCACAGAGTCTGTCCCAGGGCTCATGGTGGTCCCAGGTGTGCTGCCCATTCCAGGGGTGGGGGTCTCAGGGGTGGTCACAGTGGTCAGTGCATCGCTGGTGGTCCCAGAGATTGTGCTGGTGGTCCCAGGGGCTGTGCTGGATTCAGGGCTGGTGGTCCCCGAGATTCTGGTGGTCAGAGCACTGATGGTGGCCTCAGGACTGCTGGTTGTCACAGGGATTGTCCTGGTGGTCCCAGACATGGTTGAGGTTGCCCATGTACTGGTGGTGGCCTCAGGGGTGGCTGTGGTGGTCCAAAGGGTCACTGAGCTTGTCACAGGGCCACTGGTGGTCCCAGGTGTGCTGCCCATTCCAGGGCTGGGGGTCTCAGGGGTGGCTGTGGTGGTCAGTGCATCGCTGGTGGTCCAAGGGGTGAGACTGGTGGTCCCAGGGCTTGTGGCTTTCTCAGGGCTGGTGGTGACAGTCCCAGATGTGATGGTGGTCATCTCAGGACCGGTGGGGGTCTCAGGTGTCGCCGTGTCCCCAGGAGCTGTGGTGGCCAAAGCGCTGCTGGTCCCTGGGCTGGGGCTGCTGGTCCATGGGGCACTGCTGGTCCCAGGGCCAGTGGTTGCCACGGGGATTGTGGTGGTGCCAGTGCTGGTCCCTGGTGCGCTGCTCATTCCAGGGGTGGGGGTCTCAGGGGTGGTCAGCTCAGGGCTGGTGGTCCCAGGGGCTGTGCTGGATTCAGGGCTGGTGGTCCCAGAGACTGTGGTGGTCAGAGCACTGAGGGTGGCCTCAGGACTGGCAGGAGAGATCCCAGGGCTGCTGGTGGTCCCAGGGATGGTTGAGGTTGCCCACTTACTGGTCGTGGCCTCAGGACTGGCTGTGGTGGTCCAAAGGGTCCCAGAGCTTGTCCCAGTGCTCATGGTGGTCCCAGGTGTGCTGCTCATTCCAGGGGTGGGGGTCTCAGGGCTGGTCAGGGTGGTCAGTGCATCACTGGTTGTCCCAGGACTGGGGCTGGTGGTCCCAGGGGTGCTGGTGGTCACAGTGGTCAGTTCAGGGCTGGTGGTCCCCGAGACTGTGGTGGTCAGAGCACTGATGGTGGTGCCAGGGATGGTGGTCACAGGGACTGTTGTTTCAGGGATGGTCGTGGTTGTGTCAGGCACTGTGGTGCTCTCAGGGACTGTGGTGCTGATCTCAGGGGTTGTGGCCCCAGAGAATGTGGAGCTGGTCCCAGAGGGGGTGTTGGTCTCAGCGCTGGTGGGTTCAGGGACAGTCGCTGTCGTGCCAGGGGCTGTGCTTGTCTCAGGGTGGGTGCTGGCTGTGCCAGGGACTGTGCTGGTCTCAGGGGTGCCAGAAATGGTCTCAGGAGCGGTTGTGGTGCCAGGGCTGGTTCTGGTGGTCTCAGGGGGTGTTTCAGGGACGGTTGTGGGGGTCTGAGGGAACGTTTTTGTCTCAGGGAAGGTTGTTGTCCCAGGTGTGCCGGGTGTCCCAGGGGCTGAGCTGGCCCCAGAGCGGGTGGTGCTCTCAGGGCTGGTGAGTTCAGGCACTGTGGTGGTCCCAGGGGTTGCAGCAATGCTCTCAGGGCTGGTGGGGGTCCCAGGGGTGCTGGACACGCTCTCAGGGGTGCTGGGGGTCCCAGGGAATGTCGTGGAGGTCTCAGAGAACGTTGTTGTCTCAGGAGGGCTGTTTGTCCCAGGTGTTGAGGGGCTGGTCCCGGGGATGCTGCTGCTGCTCCCAGGGACTGTGGTGGTGCCAGGGGTGCTGGAAATGCTCCCAGGGCTGCTGGCTGTGATCTCAGGGACGGTGGTCCCAGGGCCCGTGGTGGTCTCAGGGATGTTCATGGTGGTGCCAGGGGCTGTGGTTGTTCCAGGGGTGGTGGGGGCGGTCCCATAGGGGGTGCTGATATCAGGGTTTGTGGTCCCAGGGAATGTTGTGGTGGTCTCAGGGAAGATTGTTGTCCCAGGTGTTGTCCTGGTCCCAGAGGGGTTGGTGGTCTCAGGGCTGGTGGTCTCAGGGCTGGTGGTCCCCGTGATTGTGGTGGGGGTCTCAGGACTGGCAGTTTCAGGGGTGCTCGTGGTGCTGCCAGGGGCTGTGGCTGTTCCTGGGGTGTTGCTGGTGCTCTCAGGTTCTGTGCTGCTGATCCCAGCGCTGCTGATCTCAGGGAATGCCGTGGTGGTCCCAGGGATGATTGTTGTCCCAGGTGTTGTGATGGTTCCAGGGATGCTCGTGGTGGTTCCAGGGGTGGTGGGAATGGTCTCAGGACCGGCAGAGGTCCCAGGGATGGTGCTGGTGGTCACAGGGACTGTTGTTGTCTCAGGGATGGTCGTGGTTGTGTCAGGCGCTGTGGTGGTCTCAGGGACTGTGGTGCTGATCTCAGGTGTTGTGGTCCCGGGTGTTGTCCTGGTCCCAGAGGGGGTGTTGGTCCCAGCGCTGGTGGGTTCAGGGACAGTCGCTGTCGTGCCAGGGGCTGTGCTTGTCTCAGGGTGGGTGCTGGCTGTGCCAGGGACTGTGCTGGTCTCAGGGGTGGCAGAAACGGTCTCAGGAGCGGTTGTGGTGCCAGGGCTGGTTCTGGTGGTCTCAGGGAAGGTGTTGGTGGTCTCAGGGACTGTGGTGGATCCAGGGGTGCTGGAAATTCTCCCGGGGGTGGTGGCTGTGATCTCAGGGCTGGTGGTCCCAGGGGTGGCTGTGGTGGTCCAAATGGTCTCAGAGTCTGTCCCAGTGCTCATGGTGGTCTCGGGACTTGTCATGGTGGTCTCAGGGTCAGTGCTGGTGGTCCCAGGTGTGGTGGCACTGGTGGCCACGGTGTCATTTTCAGTTGTCACTGATCCTGTTGTAGTTCCTGCACTTGTTAACTCCGCGCTGCCCGGCTCCCCACTCGCCTCCCATGTCCCTTCCCTTCCCTCCCACCAGAATTTCGGGCTCCCCGTGCTCGGGGTTCCCCCGGTTCCCATTTTTGGGGTTCCCCCGGTTCCCGTTTTCGGGGGTCCCCCGGTGCCCCCCGCTGTCTCGTGGCGAGCTCGCCGCGTCCCCAACTCGCCGCTGCCGCTGTCCGGGCGGATTTTCGGATCCCAGTTCGCACCTGCGGGAAAGGTTTGGATGCAGCACAGCTCGCCCGGAGCAATTCCGGGCGCCTCAATTCGGGGTCGCCACCTCGATTCTGGGGTCGCCACCTCGATTCCGGGCTCCTAAATTCGGGGTCGCCACCTCGATTTTGGGGTCGCCACCTCCATTCTGGGCTCCTAAATTCGGGGTCGCCACCTCGATTTTGGGGTCGCCACCTCCATTCTGGGCTCCTAAATTTGGGGTCGCCACCTCGATTTTGGGCTCCTCAATTCGGGGTCGCCACCTCGATTTTGGGGTGGCCACCTCGATTTTGGGGTCTCCACCTCCATTCTGGGCTCCTAAATTTGAGGTAGCCACCTCGATTTTGGGGTCGCCATCTCGATTTTGGGGTCCTAAATTTGGGGTCGCCACCTCGATTTTGAGGTCGCCACCTCGATTCTGGGCTCCTAAATTCGGGGTCGCCACCTCGATTTTGAGGTCGCCACCTCGATTCTGGGCTCCTAAATTCGGGGTCGCCACCTCGATTTTGAGGTCGCCACCTCCATTCTGGGCTCCTAAATTCGTGGTCGCCACCTCGATTTTGGGCTCCTAAATTTGGGGTCGCCACCTCCATTCTGGGCTCCTCAATTCGGGGTCGCCACCTCGATTTTGGGGTGGCCACCTCGATTTTGGGGTGGCCATCTCCATTCTGGGCTCCTAAATTCGGGGTCGCCACCTCGATTTTGAGGTCGCCACCTCGATTTTGGGCTCCTAAATTCGGGGTCGCCACCTCGATTTTGAGGTCGCCACCTCGATTTTGGGCTCCTAAATTTGGGGTCGCCACCTCGATTTTGAGGTCGCCACCTCGATTCTGGGCTCCTAAATTCGGGGTCGCCACCTCGATTTTGAGGTCGCCACCTCGATTTTGGGCTCCTCAATTCGGGGTCGCCACCTCGATTTTGAGGTCGCCACCTCCATTCTGGGGTCCTAAATTCGTGGTCACCACCTCGATTTTGGGGTGGCCACCTCGATTCTGGGGTCGCCACCTCGATTCTGGGCTCCTAAATTTGGGGTCGCCACCTCCATTCTGGGGTCCTAAATTCGGGGTCACCACCTCGATTCTGGGGTCGCCACCTCCATTCTGGGCTCCTAAATTTGGGGTCGCCACCTCCATTCTGGGGTCGCCACCTCCATTCTGGGCTCCTAAATTCGGGGTCGCCACCTCGATTTTGAGATCGCCACCTCGATTTTGGGGTCGCCACCTCGATTCTGGGGTCGCCACCTCCCCGGGGTGACCCCAATCCCCCCCACCCGCGTTTCCCCTCCCCGAGTGCCGCAGGTGCCGCTATCAGCCGGGCTCGCCCCTTCTCGCCCTCACTAGCCCGTTATCACTTCCAGGTAGCCCAATTATCGTCCCTTATCTCTTCCCTTATCGGCTCCGCTCTCGCTCCTCGCTGCTCCTTCCTCGCCCGGACTTGGCCCCCGCTCGCCTTTGCCCCTTCTCTTCCCGCAGCTCCCGGTTTCGTTTCCCGCAGGGACTCGCCCGTGGGGCTCCCGTGGCTCCCGTGGCACGTGCCCAGGTGAGCCCGCGCCCAGGTGAGCGCCCAGGTGAGCGCGCACCTGCCTGAGCTCGCCCGGGGACACTTTGTCCTCGCCCCGAATCGAGCTTTGCCCCTTCCCCTCATTAAAAATAAAAAAATAAAAATTCCTTCTGGGAAATTTCTGGCATTGAAAAAAAAAAAAAAAACGGAAAAAAAACCCCCACAAAACCAAAAATAATAATAATAAAAGAAATTCCTTCTGGGAAAAAAAAAAAAAACAAAAAAAACAAAAAAAACAAAACCACAAAACCAAAAAATAAAAAAATTCCTTCTGGGAAATTTCTGGTATTGAAAAAAAACAGAAAACAAACAAAAAAAAACCCAAACCAAACCAAACCACACACAAAAAAAAAAAACAAAAAAAAAAAAACAAAAAAAAAAACAAAAAAAAAAAAACCAAAAAAAAAAAAAAAAAAAAAAAAAATTTAAAAAGCCCCAGAAAATTTACAAAAATAACTCCTAAAAAAATTCCCTTCCAAAACAATCCCCGCTGCCTCCAGAATCTGAATTTCCCGCAGGTTCTGCAGCAGCTCCGGTGGATTTCTGCCGTAATTAAGGCGCAATTAACAGCCCTGCCCTAATTAGCGCCGGCCCTTAATGAGGTTTCCCGGCATCGGCGCTACCCCCGCTGGGGCTGAGGAGGAGGAATTGGAATTGGAATTGGAATTGGAATTGGAATTGGAATTGGAATTGGAATTGGAATTGGAATTGGAATTGGAATTGGAATTGGAATTGGAATTGGAGGCTCTGCCGGGAGCTGCGGCACCGGGGCGGGGCGGGGGGTCGGGATTCGTCCTTGGGACCCCAAAAATTCCCCAGGGAGACCCCAAAAAAATCCCCAGGGATCCCCAGAAAATCCCCAGAGATCCCCAACCCATCCTTGTGGGTTTCTGACCCATTCCCAGGGACCCCAGACCCATTTCCATGGATCTCTGACCCATCCCCAGGGTTCCCAGGGACCCCCAACCCCTTTTCCACAAACCCCAGACCCATTCCTGTCAATCCCTCACCCATTCCATGGACCCCAGACCCATTCCCAGGGACCCCAGACTCATTTCCATGAATCCCTGACACTTTTCCATGGATCCCTCCATCCCCAGGGACCCCAGACCCATTCCCATGGATCCCAGACCCCTTTTCCATGGATCCCAGACCCATTCCCAGGGACCCTAGGCCCAGTTCCATGGATCCCAGACCCATTCCCATGAATTCCTGACCCTTTTCCAAGGACCCCAGACCCATTCCTATGGAATCCTGGTCCATTCCCAGGGACCCAGGACTCATTTCTATGGACCCCAGACCCATTCCCATGGATCACTCCATTCCCACAAATCCCAGACTCATTCCCCGGGATCCCAAACTCATTCCCATGGACCCCAGACCCGTTCCTATGGAATCCTGGTCCATTCCCAGGGACCCCAGACCCATTCCCATGAATACCTGACCCATTCCCAGGGACCCCAGACCCATCCCCATTTACCCCAGATCCATTTCCATGAATTCCTGACCCTTTTCCATGTACCTCAGACCCTTTTCCATGGACTCTAGACCCATTTCCATGGAATCCTGGTCCATTCCCATTTACCCCAGACCCATTCCCATGGATCCCCCCATTCCCATGGACCCCAGACCCATTCCTATGGAATCCTGGTCCATTCCCAGGGACCCCAGACCCATTCCCATGTATCCCAGACCCTTTTCCGTGGACCCCAGACCCATTCCCATGGATCACTCCATTCCCACAAATCCCAGACCCATTCCCAGGGATCCCAGACCCATTCCCATTTACCCCAGACCCATTCCCATGAATCCCTGATCCTTTTCCATTGACCCCAGACCCATTCCCATTTACCCCAGACCCATTCCCATTTACCCCAGACCCATTTCCCATAAACCCCGACCCCTTTCCCATTCACCCCACAATGAGATGAGACCTCAGAGAGGAGGATTTTCCCCAGGAATGGAGGTGATTTCCCCAGGGGGATTCCTGCCGAAAATCCCCGCAGGACACCACACCCCCTTCCCCCCGAAAAAAAAAAAAAAACCCAAAACCATTCCAAGGCCAAAATCCCCCTCCCTGCCCTGCTCACCCGGGGATTCCCCCGCTCTTCCCTCGGGGATGAAGAGGAGAAGAAAGAAGTGGAGGTGACAGATGGAAAGTTTCATTTTCCTCATCCCGGCTGCCGCTCCGGCTCCGTGCCAGAGCGGGACTGCGCCCGCAGCCCGGGAAAGGAACTTTGGCCCCGGGGCTGGGGAAGGACCAAACCTCCCACCCCCGGCGCTGACGCGGCCACCGAGTGGCCAAAGACCCTCCCAGGACCCCCCTTGGCCACCGGGACCCCCCGTGGGGACCCCCCGGCTGACGGCTGGGTCACCACTGGTCACCGCAGAGTGACCACGGCCAAACCCCAAACTCGGACAAGGCTCAGGTGGCCAAACCCAACATCCCAAAAATCCCTAAAAATCCCCCTGAGGGAAATCAGGGACCCCCTCCCCAGGAGCGCCCCGCACCCCTCAGGACCAGCCCCAAAATCTGGAGCCGCCCTTGTCCAGCTGCTCCCGCACACCTGGCGGGCGGGACGGCGCCTTTTCCACCCAGAAAACAAACACTGGTTTAATTTTTTTTTTTTTAATATTTTTTTTTTTTTTTTTCCCTGATGGGAGGGCTGGGAAGGGCGGGAATCGGAATTTCAGGGCGGAGGGAGGTGAGGTTTTATTGGGGCGGGGGTTCCGCCCCGGCTGTTTGGCCAAGGGGCGTTTTTGGGGTTTCTTCCTCCTCCGGCTCCTTCAGGGTCGGGTTCGGTGCCGGTTCTGGGTCGGGCTGGTCGTGCCCGGCCACCCACGACCCCCGAAATCCCGACTGAGACCCCCAAATTTCCAATCTCAGCCCCCAAAACTCCGACCTTGACCCCCAAAGTTCCAACCTTAACCCCCAAAATCCCGACTGAGACCCCCAAAATTCCAATCTCAGCCCCCAAAACTCCGACCTTGACCCACAGAATTCCAACCTTGAACCCCAAAATCTCCAACCTTGACCCCCAAATTTCCAATCTCAGCCCCCAAAATTCCAACCTTGCCCCCAAAGTTCCAACCTTAACCCCCAAAATCCCGACTGAGACCCCCAAATTTCCAATCTCAGCCCCCAAAACTCCGAGCTTGGCGGTCAAAACCCCAATTTTAGCATCTAAAATCCCTCGTGTGACCCCAAACTTCAGCCACGATATCAAAACCCCAAAATTCCGACCTTGATCCCCAAAATTCCGACCTTGATCCCCAAAATTCCAAACTCCCGAAATTCCAACCTTGACCCCCAAAGTTCCAACCCTGATCTCCAAAATTCCAGCCTTAACCCCCAAAATTCCAACCTTAACCCTCAAAGTTCCAACCCTGATCCCCAGAATCCCAACCTTGACCCCGAAATCCCAAACTTGATCCCCAAATTTCCAACCTTGATCCCCAAAATTCCAACCCCGATCTCCAAATTTCCAACCTTGACCCCCAGAATTTCAACCTTGACCCCCAAAACTCCAAACTGCCAAATTTCCAACCTTGACTTCCAAAATCCCAACTGTGACCCCCAAATTTCCAATCCTGATCTCCAAAATTCCAACCCTGATCCCCAGAATTCCAAACTTGATCCCCAAATTTCCAACCTTGACTTCCAAAATTCCAATACTGATCCCCAAAACCTCAATCTTGACCCCAAATTTCCAACCTTGACCCCCAAATCTCCAAACCCCCAAATTTCCAACCTTGACTTCCAAAATCCCAACCTTGACCACCAAATTTCCAATCTCAACCCCCAAAATTCCAACCCTGATCCCCAAAATTCCAACCCTGACCCCCAAAATTCCAACCTTGATCCCCAAAATTTCAACATTGAACCCCAAAATCCCAACATTGACCACCAAATTTCCAATCTCAACCCCCAAAATTTCAACCTTGACCCCAAAATTCCAAACTTGATCCCCAAAATTCCAACCCTGATCCCCAAATTTCCAACCTTGACCCCCAAATTTCCAACCTTGATCCTCAAAACTCCAAACCCCCAAAATTTCCAACCCTGACCCCCAAAATTCCAACCCTGACCCCCAAAATTCCAACATTGAACCCCAAAATCCCAACCTTGACCACCAAATTTCCAATCTCAACCCCCAAAATTTCCAACCTTGATCCCCAAAATTCAAACTCTGATCCCCAAATCCCCAACCTTGACCCCCAAAACTCCAAACCCCCAAAATTTCCAACCTTGACCCCCAAATTTCCAACCTTGACCCCCAAAATCCCAACCTTGATCCTCAAAACTCCAAACCCCCAAAATTTCCAACCCTGACCCCCAAAATTTCAACCCTGACCCCCAAAATTCCAACCTTGATCCCCAAAACTCCAAACCCCCAAATTTCCAACCCTGATCCCCAAAATTCCAACATTGAACCCCAAAATCCCAACCTTGACCACCAAATTTCCAATCTCAACCCCCAAAATTCCAACCCTGATCCCCAAAATCCCAATTTTGACCCCCAAACCACGACCCCCTCAAACCCCTCTGGTGCCCCCCAGCCCCAAATCTTGACCCCGGAGCCCTCATCACCCCCTCCCCCCTTATTTTTGGGGGTCTCCTCCATTCCACCCCCCCCTTTTTTTGGGCGATTTTTCAGGAGACGAAACAAATTCGTTAATAAATATAATTTCTGTGGAGATGAGGATTTCCCGACCCCCCGGCCTTGGGGTGTCCCCTCCGAGGAGAAATCCCCCAAAAAGTGGGAGGAGCTCTCCTCTCTCACAGGGGACCCCAAATCCCGCCGTTTTCCCCCCAAAAATGAGGGTCCCGAGGGTCTGGGGGTCACCCCCTCCCCGGAGGGGGGAGGGGTCACAGGGCTGCTGCTCCTTCTGCCAGCACCTGAAAAACGGGGAGGGGGCTGAGGGTTCGGGGTGGAAATTGGGGATTTGGGGCCGAAATTTGGGGGATTTGGGGTTGAAATTGGGGATTTTGGGGTTGAAATTGGGGGATTTGGGGTTAAAATTGGGGGTTTTGGGGTTGAAATTTGGGATTTGAGGTCGAAATTGGGATTTTGGGGTTGAAATTGGGGGTTTTGGGGCCGAAATTGGGGATTTGGGGCCGAAATTGGGGATTTGGGGCCGAAATTGGGGGTTTTGGGGTCGAAATTGGGGATTTGGGGTCGAAATTGGGATTTTGGAGATAAAAATTGGGGGATTTGGGGTTAAAATTGGGGATTTGGGGTTGAAACTGGGGGTTTTGGTTTTGGGGGGTTTTGGAGTCGAGTTTGGGGTTTTGGGGTCGCAATTTGGGTTCTGAAGATTCCAAATTTGGGATTTTAGGGTCGCATTTTGGATTCTGGAGATCCGAAATTGGGATTTTGGGGGTCACAATTTGGATTCTGAAGATCCAAAATCAGGATTTTTAGGGTCACAGATGGGAACATGGGCATTTTGAGGTCACTGATGGGGATTTTGGGGTTACATTTTGGGTTCTGAAGATACAAAATTGGGGTTTTGGGGTCGCAGTCGGATTCTTGGGCATTTTGGGGTCACTGATGGGGATTTTGGGGTCACAGTTTGGATTCTGGAGATCAAAAATCCGGGTTCTTGGACACTTTGAGGTCACTGATCAGAATTTTGAGATCACATTTTGGATTCTGAGGGTTTGAAATTGGGATTTTGGGGTCACAATTTTGGTTCTGGAGATCCCAAATCAGGATTTTGAGGTCACAGTCGGGTTCTTGGACATTCTGAGGTCACTGATCAGGATTCTGGGGTCACATTTCGTGTTCTGGGGTCAACCTCAGCCCCCCCCAAACCCACATCACCCGTCGAGTCACCCACCGACGCCGGCGGCTCCGCCACCTCCGAGCTGGGCTTGTAGGTGTTGTAGGGACCTGTGAGGAGGAGGATGATGAGGATGAGGATGGTGACGACCCCATGAAGGTTTCGGGGGGTCCCCCCAACCCTCGGGGATCCGTCCCACCTTTCCCGGCGCCGCCGTTGACGTGGTAGATCCCGGTGACGCGGCCGCTGCGACCCCCGTCCGGCCACGGGTCATCGGGCTTGGTGGGGCTGGGGGCGGTCAGAGACATCACAACCGTCCCTCCCCTTCCCTCCGACCCCCCCAAAATCCCGAGTGTCCGGCGCTCTCACCTGGCCCCGGGTGTTTTTCCCCGCCGCCGGGCGAGGCGCGCGGCGAGGAAGGCGCAGAGCGCGAGGAGGATGAGGATGGGCAGCCCCAGCCCCAGCCCCACGCCCAGCCCCAGCCCCAGCTCGCTGACGCGGCTCTGGCACCGGTCGCCGCTCCAGAGGTACCGGGGCACGTCCGGGCAGCTGCGGGGGAGGGGAGGGGGTCGTGGGAAGGGTCCTCACCCCCCACACACACCCCGGGGTGGGTCTGGGGGTGGGACCCCCCCTGGGAATCACAGGAGCCCCCCCCCCAGAGATCCATGGGTTGGGGGTGAGGTGTGGAGGGGGGTGGTCAAGGGTTGGGTTTGGGGGTCAAGGGTTGGGTTTGGGGGTCAATGGTTGAGTGTTGGGGGTCAAGGGTTGGGTTTGGGGGTCAAGGGTTGAGTTTGGGGGTCAAGGGTTGAGTGTTGGGGTCAAGGGTTGGGTTTGGGGGTCAAGGGTTGAGTGTTGGGGGTCAAGGGTTGAGTGTTGGGGTCAAGGGTTGGGTTTGGGGGGCAGGATTTGGAATTGGGGGTCAAGGGTTGGGTGTTGGGGGTCAAGGGTTGAGTGTTGGGGTCAAGGGTTGGGTGTTGGGGGTCAAGGGTTGGGTTTGGGGGTCAAGGGTTGAGTGTTGGGGTCAAGGGTTGAGTTTGGGGGTCAAGGGTTGAGTTTGGGGGGCAGGATTTGGAGTTGGGGTCAAGGGTTGAATTTGAGAGTCAAGGGTTGAGTTTGGGGGTCAAGGGTTGGGTTTGGGAGTCAAAGATTGGGTGTTGGGGGTCAAGGGTTGTGTTGGGGTCAAGGGTTGAGTTTGGGGGTCAAGGGTTGAGTGTTGGGGGTCAAGGGTTGCGTTTGGGAGTCAAGGTTGAGTTTGGGGGTCAAGGGTTGGGTGTTGGGGGTCAAGGGTTGAGTTTGGGGGTTAAGGGGTGAATTTGGGGGTCAAGGGTTGGGTTTGGAGGTCAAGAGTTGAGTGTTGGGGTCAAGGTTGAGTTTGGGGGTCAAGGGTTGAGTTTGGGGGTCAAGGTTGGGTTTGAGAGTCAAGGGGTGAATTTGGGGGTCAAGGGTTGGGTGTGGGGGTCAAGGGTTGGGTGTTGGCAGTCAAAGGTTGGGTGTTGGGGTCAAGGGTTCAGTTTGGGGGTCAAAGGTTGGGTTTGGAGGGCAGGATTTGGAGTTGGGGTCAAGAGTTGAGTGTTGGGGTCAAGGGTTGAGTTTGGGGGTCAAGGGTTGCGTTTTGGGAGTCAAGGTTGAGTTTGGGGGTCAAGGGTTTGGTTTGGGGGTCAAGGTTGGGTGTTGGGGTCAAGGGTTGAGTTTGAGAGTCAAGGGTTGAGTTTGGGGTCAAGGTTGGGTGTTGGGGGTCAAGGGTTGAATTTGGGGGTCAATTGTTGAGTTTGGGGGTCAAGGGTTGGGTTTGGGGGTCAAGGGTTGAGTTTGGGGGGCAGGATTTGGAGTTGGGGTCAAGAGTTGAGTGTTGGGGTCAAGGGTTGAATTTGAGAGTCAAGGGTTGAGTTTGGGGGTCAAGGGTTGAGTTTGGGGGGCAAGGATTTGGAGTTGGGGTCAAGGGTTGGGTTTGGGGGTCAAGGGTTGGGTGTTGGGGGTCAAGGTTGAGTTTGGGGGTCAAGGGTTAAGTTTGGGGGGCAGAATTTGGAATTGGGGGTCAAGGTTGGGTTTGAGAGTCAAGGGGTGAATTTGGGGGTCAAGGGTTGGGTGTTGGGGGTCAAGGGTTGGGTGTTGGGGGTCAAAGGTTGGGTGTTGGGGTCAAGGGTTCAGTTTGGGGGTCAAAGGTTGGGTTTGGAGGGCAGGATTTGGAGTTGGGGGTTGAGTGTTGAGTGTTGGGGTCAAGGGTTGGGTGTTGGGGGTCAAAGGTTGGGTTTGGGGGTCAAGGGTTGAGTTTGAGGGTCAAGAGTTGAGTTTTGGGGGCAGGATTTGGAGTTTGGGGGTCAAGGGTTGAGTTTGGGGGTGAAAGGTTGTGTGTTGGGGTCAAGGGTTGAGTTTGGGGGTCAAGGTTGAGTTTGAAGGGCAGGAGTCGACAGGAGCCAAGGGTTGGACCTTTGGGGTGAAGCTTTTTTGGGGTGAAGGTGTTTGGGGGTGAAGGTTTTTGGGGTGAAGCTTTTTTGGGGTAACGGTTTTGGGGTGAAGGTTTTTGGGGTGAAGCCTTTTTGGGGTGACGGTTTCGGGGTGAAGACTTTTGGCTGTGGTGGAACCTTGACCACGTTGACCTCAAGAGCCCAAATTTGGGGCCAAACATCAGAATTCAACCTCCTCACCCTTGGCTGGACGTTTGACCAGGTTCAAGGGTCAATGGGCGTGGCTTGGATGGGTGTGGCAGGTGTGGGCTTGGCCATGTGTGGGCGTGGCTTGGATGGGCGTGGCAGGGGATGGGCGTGACCAGGGATGGGCGTGGCGGGTGTGGGCAGGGTCAGGATTGGTGTGGCCGGGGTTGGGCGTGGTCGGGATGGGCGTGACGGGTGTGGGCGTGTCCAGGGGTGGGCGTGGCAGGTCTGGGCGTGGCCGGGGTGGGCGTGGCCGACTCACAAGCAGCGGGGGCCGTCGCGGGTGACGCGGCAGAGGCCGCGGCCGCAGTCGAAGGCGCCGGGCACGTTGAGGGAGCAGTTGGTGACGCAGAGCAGCCCGCGCGCCGTGCGGTACGGGAAGTAGAACCGGCTGAAGTTGGCGGGCGCGTGCCGCCGGCACAGCTCTGCACAGGCCGCGCTCCCGTCAGGGGTCCCGCCCGTGGCGGCCCCAGGTGTGTCCCCAGGTGTCTCCAGGTGTGTCCCCAAGTGTCTCCAGGTGTGGCCCCAGTGTCCCCAGATGTGTCCCCAGCTAACCTCAGGTGTCTCCAGGTGTCCCTAGATGCCCCCAGGTGTCCCCAGGCATCCCCAGGTGTCTCTAGGTGTCCCCAGGTATGTCCCTAGGTGTGTCCCCAGCTGTCCCCAGTGTCCCCAGGTGTCTCCAGGTGCCCCCAGGTATGTCCCTAGGTGTGTCCCCAGGTGTGTCCCCAGAGCCCTCAGGTGTCCCCAGGTGTCCCCAATGTCTCCAGGTGTATCCCCAAGTGTATCCCCAGGTGTGTCCCCAGGTGTCCCCAGGTGTCCCCAGGTGTCCCTAGGTGTCCCCAGTATCCCCAGCTGTTCCCAGGTGTGTCCCCAGCTGTTCCCTGGTGTGTCCCCAGATGTCCCCAGATGTCCCCAGATGTCCCCAGTGTCCCCAGGTGTTCCCTGGTGTGTCCCCAGATGTCCCCAGTGTCCCCAGTGTCCCCAGCCATCACTCACCAGTGTCATTCAGCGCCGGTGTCGCCGCTCTGGCGGAGGTGACGCTGAAGCAGAGCTCGTCTGGGGGCGGGGACGGCACGGGGCGGTCACTCGGGGTGACCGCAGGGGGAGGGGACGGCACGGGGCGGTCACTCGGGGTGACCGCAGGGGGTGGGGACGGCACGGGGCGGTCACTCGGGGTGACCGCAGGGGGTGGGGGCGGGGCGGGGCGGGGGGTCACCTACCGGCCGAGGGGTGGCAGCCGCGGGGCGGGGCGGCGGCGTTGGCCAGGGCCAGCAGCTCCGGGGCGCGGCGCTCCGGGCCGGCCGTGCCGGGCAGCGGCCGCAGCCGGACGCGGTAACTGACCACGACGCTGCCGCGGCTGCGGGACAGCGCGGGGATGGCCGGGGGCTCGGCAGGATCCCGGGGATCCCATCCCAATCCCATGGATCCCATCCCGTGATTCAATCCCGTGGATTACAAGGGATCCCATGGATCCCATCCCATTGATCCCATTGATCCCATCCCGGGGATCCCGGGGATCCCATCCCAATCCCATGGATCCCATCCCGTCATTCAATCCCGTGGATTACAGGGATCCCATGGATCCCATCCCATTGATCCCATCCCATCGCATCCCATTGATCCCATTGATCCCATAGATCCCATCCCGTGGATCCTGTGGATCCCATCCCATGGATCCAATTCCATGGATCCCATCCCATCCCATCCCATTGATCCCATTGATCCCATCTCATCCCATTGATCCCATCCCGTGGATCCAATTCCATGGATCCAGGGATCCCATCCCATCCCATGGATCCCATCCCATTGATCCCATCCCATCCCATTGATCCCATTGATCCCGTTGATCCCATCCCGTGGATCCCGTCCAGTGATTCAATCCCGTGGATCACAGGGATCCCATGGATCCCATGGATCCCATGGATCCCATTGATCCCATCCCGTGGATCCCATCCCATGGATCCAATTCCATGGATTCCAGGGATCCCATCCCATCACATGGATCCCATCCTGTGGATTCTAAGGATCTGATCCCATAGACCCCATAGACACCATAGATCCCATTGACCCCATCCGATCCCATCCCAATCCCACGGATCCCATTGATCCCATGGATCCCATCCCATCCCAGTCCCATTGATCCCACGGATCCCATGGATCCCATCCCATCCATTGATCCCATCCCATGGATCCCATCCCATCCCAATACCATGGATCCCATGTATCCCATCCCATCCCAATCCCATTGATCCCATGGATCCCAATCCCATGGATCCCATCCCAATCCCCATGGATCCCATCCCAATCCATGGATCCCATCCCATGGATCCCATCCCATCCCAATCCCATGGATCACATCCCAATCCATGGATCCCATCCCATGGATCCCATCTCATCCCAGTCCCATGGATCCCATCCCAATCCCATGGATCCCACGGATCCCATCCCATCCCAGTCCCATGGATCCCATCCCAATCCCACGGATCCCATGGATCCCATCCCGCCCCTGGCCCACCTCAGGCTCAGGACATCGATCCCGCCGTAGCCGGACACGTTCCGGTAGATCCCGTCCATCTGCGGACAGAGGGACGCGGTCACTCGGGGCGGGGCAGCCTTGGGGTGGTGCTGGGATGGACACTGGGATAGACACTGGGGTGGACACTGGGATGGACACTGGGCACTGGGATGGACACTGGGGTGGACACTGGGCACTGGGATGGACACTGGACACTGGGATGGACACTGGGACGGACACTGGGATGGACACTGGGCACTGGGATGGACACTGGGGTGGACACTGGGATGGACACTGGGGTGGACACTGGGATGGACACTGGGCACTGGGATGGACACTGGGGTGGACACTGGGCACTGGGATGGACACTGGGGTGGACACTGGGCACTGGGATGGACACTGGGCACTGGGATGGACACTGGGATGGACACTGGGATGGACACTGGGCACTGGGATGGACACTGGGCACTGGGATGGACACTGGGATGGACACTGGGATGGACACTGGGATGGACACTGGGCACTGGGATGGACACTGGGCACTGGGATGGACACTGGGATGGACACTGGGATGGACACTGGGCACTGGGACGGACACTGGGATTGGACATTGGGATGGACACTGGGGTGGACATTGGGACGGACACTGGGATTGGACATTGGGATGGACACTGGGGTGGACATTGGGATGGACATTGGGGTGATCCTGGGGGTCCCTTGGGGTGTCCCTTGTGATGGACACTGGGATGGCCACTGGGATGGACATTGGGATGGACATTGGAGTGTCCCTTGTGACGGTCATTGGGATGGACATTGGGGTGTCCCTTGGGATGGACACTGGGATGGACATTGGGATGGACACTGGGATGGACATTGGGACAGACCCTTGGTGTGCACATTGGGGTGGACATTGGAGTGTCCCTTGTGATGGGCATTGAGATGGACATTGAAATGGACATTGGGGTGTCCCTTGGGATGGACATTGGGGTGATCCTGGGGGTCTCTTTGGGTGTCCCTTGGGATGGACGTTGAGATGGACGTTGAGATGGACACTTGGGGTGTCCCTTGTGGTGGTCATTGGGATGGACCTTGGGATGGACATTGGGTGTCCCTGGTGGTGGTCATTGGGATGGACACT
Organism: Oenanthe melanoleuca; assembly: GCF_029582105.1. Classification (NCBI taxonomy): domain Eukaryota; kingdom Metazoa; phylum Chordata; class Aves; order Passeriformes; family Muscicapidae; genus Oenanthe; species Oenanthe melanoleuca. The sequence goes on from NC_079358.1 coordinate 4,574,324, forward strand.
GGGATGACCCTGGGGGTCCCTCGGTCCGCCCCCCCCCCCACACCAGCCCCCTCTCTGGCCTCTCACCGTCCGGCTGAACTCCTCGGCGAATCGCCGGTGCCGGGGGGACGCCGCGTCCGCCATGTCCTCCGAGAATCGCCGGTTGGTGACACGCGCCACCATGGCCACGGAGGGCCCCAGCTCTGCGGGGACAGCGCGTGTCCGTCACCCGGGGACCCCCGGGGGGCGCGGGGGGTCACGGGTGGGCGTGTCCCCGTCCCTTACCTGCCGTCAGGTTGATGGTGGCGGCGCCGAACTCGCAGCGGGCGCCGTCCGTGTTGGGGGGGCACAGGCACATCACCCCCGTCCAGAACCCCCCGTTCACGCAGGGGTCTGGGGGGGGGGGGACACCAGGGCGTGGGGACCCCGAGGAGGGCACCGGGACCCCCGGGGCCCCCCTCACATTTACACCCAGTTGGGCTCACCGTCACCAAACCCTCGGGTTTTGGGTAAAACCAGGAAAAAAACCAAATTTCTTGTTCCACCCTCACCACCCTTTGGGGAGTTCAGTGGATTTGGGGGGCAACACCCCCAAAATACCCACGGATTTTGGGGAGGGGTCTTCACACCCCAGGCAAAGCCACCATCCCAATCACCTCTCAGTTTTGGGGGGAAAATGGGGAAAACACCAACTCCCGTTACATCCTCCTGGGTGGGGGGGCTACACCCCCAAAACACCCCCGGATTTTGGGGAGGGGTCTCCCCAAACCTCGACCAACCTCTGGTGGTGGGCACGGTGGTGGTCGTGGTCCTCCTGGTGGCTCTGGTGCGGCGCGGGGGCGTGGCCGGCTGGGCCGTGGTGGGTCTGGGGTCTTCGCAGCGGGGGCCCCCAAACCCGGGGGGGCAGTAGCAGCGGGTGCCCACCGCGGTGCCCCCGTGGCGACAGGCCGAGTTTGGGTCGGGGGTCTCGCAGCGCGGCCCCGCCCGGCCCGGGGGGCAGACGCAGCTCCCGCCCACCGCGGTGCTGCCGCCGGCGCAGCGGTCGTTTGGGTCTGGGGTCTCGCAGGTGGGGCCCGAGAAGCCGGGGGGGCACAGGCAGCGCGTGCGGTTGGGGACGCCGCCGTTGTGGCACACGACTGGGGGAGGGGGAGGGGGGGGGCACGGTGAGGGGAGGGGGCTTTGGGTAAAATGGGGGAGACCCCCGGGAGGGAGACCCCAGCCCAGGAGAACCCCAAGAAAGAGACCCCACCCCAGAAAATCCATGAGAATGAGATCCCAGCCCAGGAGAACCCCGGGAAGCAGACCCCTACCCAAGAGACCCCCGGGAAGGAGACCCCAGCCCAGAAAATCCATGGGAAGGAGACCCCAACCCAAGAGACCCCCAGGACTGAGACCCCCACCCCCAAGAGACCCCAGGAAGGAGACCCCACCCCAGAAAATCCATGGGAAGAAGACTCCCAGCCCAGGAGAACCCCGTGAAAGAGACCCCTACCCAAGAGACCACCGGGAAGGAGACCCCAGCCCAGGAGACCCCAGGAAGGAGACCCCAGGCCAAGAGACCCCCGGGATGGAGACCCCAGCCCAGATAATCCATGGGAAGGAGACCCCAGCCCAAGAGACCACCGGGAAGGAGACCCCCAACCCCAGGAGACCCCCAGGAATGAGACCCCCACCCTAAAACCTCCATCCTCCTCTTCCTCCCCACCCCAGGAGACCTCGGGAAGGAGACCCCAGCCCAGAAAATCCATGGGAAGGAGACCCCAGCCCAAGAGACCCCCAGGAATGAGACCCCAGCCCAGAAGGAGACCCCTGGGAGGGAGACCCCAGCCCAGAAAATCCATGAGAAGGAGACCCCAGCCCAAGGAGTCCCCAGGAAGGAGACCCCAGGCCAAGAGACCCCCGGGATGGAGACCCCAGCCCAGATAATCCATGGGAAGGAGACCCCCAGCCCCAGGAGAACCCCAGGAAGGAGACCCCACCCTAAAAACTCCATCCTCCTCTTCCTCCCCACTCCAGGAGACCCTCGGGAAGGAGACCCCAGCCCAGGAGACCCCAGCCCAGAAACCCCTCCCAGCCCCAGGGAGGAGACCCCTCCCACCCCAGTGCCCCACCAGGACACTCACTGGCCGGGGGGCTGGAGCCGTGGGGGAGGTACAGGCAGATGGTGGCCACGGTGGCCGTGCTGGTGACAAAGTCGCCAGTGGTGCCATTGGTGACAGGGGTTGTTGTTGTCATGGTGACAACGTCACCGTAGGTGCCGTCGGTGACAGGGGTCGTTGTCATGGTGATAAAGTCACCGTAGGTGCCGTCGGTGACAGGGGTTGTTGTCATGGTGACAAAGTCACCGTAGGTGCCGTCAGTGACAGGGGTTGTTGTTGTCATGATGACAACGTCACCGTAGGTGCCGTCGGTGACAGGGGTTGTTGTCATGGTGACAAAGTCACCGTAGGTGCCATCGGTGACAGGGGTCGTTGTCATGGTGACAAAGTCACCATAGGTGCCGTCGGTGACAGGGGTTGTTGTCATGGTGACAAAGTCCCGGTTGGTCCCAGCAGAGACGTGGCCCAGTGGCCCGGTGGCTTTGGTGGCGTAGGGTGTGGTCTCGGTGACATTGGGCGTGGTCTCAGTGACATTGGGCGTGGTCTCGGTGATGTTGGGCGTGGTCTCAGTGACATTGGGCGTGGTCTCGGTGACGTTGGGCGTGGTCTCGGTGATGTTGGGCGTGGTCTCGGTGATGTTGGGCGTGGTCTCGGTGACATTGGGCGTGGTCTCGGTGACGTTGGGCGTGGTCTCGGTGATGTTGGGCGTGGTCTCGGTGACACTGGGCGGGGCTGGCGTTGAGGTGACATTGGCAGGGGCCGTTGGGTGGCTCTCCAGGGTGGTGGCCCTGGTGTCACTTTCCAGGCTGGTGGCCCTGCTGTGGCCTCCCAGGTGTCCCAGTAGCACCGTCACGGTGTCACTTTCCACGGTGGTGGCCACGGGAGTGGCATCAGTGTCACCTTCCATGGGGGTGGCATGAGTGTCACCTTCCACTGGTGTGGCCTCGGTGTCACCTTCTATGGGGGTGGCATCAGTGTCACCGTCCACTGGTGTGGCATCAGTGTCACCTTCTACGGGGGTGGCATCAGTGTCACCTTCCACAGGAGTGGCCTCAGTGTCACCCTCGCTGACCGTGGTGTCACCCTCCATGGCCGTGGTGGCCCTGGCGTGGCTCCTCCCCGGCGTGGCCGTGACATTTCTCACCCGGTGAGTGACCGGTGGTGTCGCGGCGCTGACCGCTGCTGTGGTGGCCGTGGGGACGCGTCCACCCCTGACCCCGGTGTCCCTGTCTGGGGTGGTGACCACGTCATGGTCCGTGACGATGACCACGTCATGGTCCGTGTTGGCGCTGACCACTGTGTCACTCTCTGGGGTGGTCACCACGTCACTGACCGTGTTGGTGACCACTGTGTCACTCTCTGGGGTGGTCACCATGTCATGGTCCGTGTTGGTGACCACGTCACTGACCGTGTCAGCACTGACCACTGTGTCACTCTCTGGGGTGGTCACCATGTCATGGTCTGTGTTGGTGACCACGTCACTGACCGTGTTGGCACTGACCACGTCACTGACCGTGTCGGTGACCACGTCACTGACCGTGTCAGCACTGACCACGTCACTGACCGTGTTGGCGCTGACCACAGCAGTGACCATTCCGTTCCTCCCCGTGGCTCTGCCACCGTTGGTGACCCTTCCCACGCCGGTGACCCTTCCCTCTGCCGGTCTGGCCGTGACGTTCCTCGCCCGCCGCGCCGGCGCCGTGTCTGTGCCGCTCTCAGCGGTGTCACCTCCCGCGGCGGTGGTGGCTGTCACCCTCACCATTCCCATGTAGTTTGTCACCGTGTCGCTTGTCATCACGTCATTTGTCACCGTGCCATTTGTCACCGTTCCATTTGTCACTGTGTCATTTGTCTCCATGTCATTTGTCATCGTGTCGTTTGTCACCGTGTCATTTGTCACCATGTCATTTGTCGCTGTTCCGTTTGTCACTGTTCCGTTTGTCACCATGTCATTTGTCACCGTGCCGTTTGTCACTGCGCCGTTCGTCCTTGTGCCGTTTGTCGCCGTTCCGTTTGTCACCTTCCCATTTCTCACCGCGCCGTTTGTCACCTTTCCGTTTGTCACCTTTCCGTTTGTCACCTTCCCATTCGTCACCGCGCCGTTTGTCGCCGTCACCTTCCCGTTTCTCACCGCGCCGTTTGTCACCATCACCTCTCCGTCCGCCACCCTTCCGTCCGTCACCGCGCCCGTCCCGGCGCACTCGCACCGCGGTCCCCAGGCCGCGGGGGGACAGCGGCACGTCCCGTTCTCCAGGGTGCCGCCGTTGAGGCAGGAGCGCGGCGGGAGCCGGTGCTGGCACGCGTCCCCCCCGAACCCCGGCGGGCACACGCACGCCGTGCCGAAGGCGCTGCCGCCGTTCCGGCAGGCGCTGCCGGGGTCGGGGCGCTGGCACCGGGCGCCGCCGAACCCCGGCGGGCAGAAACAGGCGGTGCCCACGGCGGTGCCGCCGTTCCGGCAGGCGCTGGACGGGTCCGGGGTCTGGCAGCGCTGGCCGGAGCGGCCGGGGGGACAAACGCAGCGGTGACCGACGGCGGTGCCGCCGCTGGAGCAGGGGGCTGCGGGGACAGCAGAGGGTGGCGGGGTGACACCAAATTGGGGGCGGGGTGTCACCAAAACTGGGGGTGGGGTGTCACCAAAACTGGGGATGGGGTGTCACCAAAACTGGGGATGGGGTGTCACCAAAACTGGGGGGGTGGGGTGTCACCAAACTGGGGATGGGGTGTCACCAAAACCGGGGATGGGGTGTCACCAAACTGGGGGGTGGGGTGTCACCAAACTGGGGATGGGGTGTCACCAAAACTGGGGATGGGGTGTCACCAAAACTGGGGGGGTGGGGTGTCACCAAAACCGGGGATGGGGTGTCACCAAACTGGGGATGGGGTGTCACCAAAACTGGGGGGGCGGGGTGTCACCAAAACTGGGGATGGGGAGTCACCAAAACTGGGGATGGGGTGTCACCAAAACCGGGGATGGGGTGTCACCAAAACTGGGGGGGTGGGGTGTCACCAAATTGGGGAATGGATGAGGGGGTGTCACCAAAATTGGGGTGGGATGGGGTGTCACCAAATTTGGGGGAGATGGGATCGGGGTGTCACCAAATTTGGGGAGCAGGGCGTGTCACCAAAACTGGGGAGATGGGGGTGTCACTAAATGGGGGTGGGGTGGGATGGGGGTGACACCAAAACTGGGAACCTGTCCCCAAACTGGGAAAGGGAACTGGGAACCTGTCCCCAAACTGGGAAAGGGAACTGGGAGTTTATCCCCAAACTGGGAATCTGTCCCCAAACTGGGAATGGGAACTGGGAGTTTATCCCCAAACTGGGAACCTGTCCCTAAACTGGGAACGGGAACTGGGAGTGGGAACTGGGAACCTGTCCCCAACCTGGGAAAGGGAACTGGGAACGTCTCCCCAAACTGGGAAAGGGAACTGGGAGTCTGTCCCCAAACTGGGAAAGGGAACCGAGAACCTGTCCCCAAATTGGGAACTGGGAACTGGGAACCTGTCCCCAAACTGGGAAATGTAACTGGGAATCTCTCCCCAAACTGGGAAAGAGAACTGGGAGTTTATCCCCAAACTGGGAAAGGGAAGTGGGAGTCTGTCCCCAAACTGGGAAAGGGAACTGGGAGTCTGTCCCCAAACTGGGAAAGGGAACTGGGAACCTCTCCCCAAACTGGGAAAGGGAACTGGGAGTTTATCCCCAAACTGGAAAAGGGAACTGGGAATCTGTTCCCAAACTGGAAAAGGGAACTGGGAATCTGTTCCTCAATTGGGAAAGGGAACTGGGAACCTCTTCCCAAACTGGGAAAGGGAACTGGGAACCTCTGTCCAAACTGGGAAAGGGAACTGGGAACCTGTCCCCAAACTGGGAAAGGGAACTGGGAATCTGTCCTCAAACTGGGAAAGGGAACTGGGAGTGGGAACTGGGAATCTGTCCCCAAACTAGGAAAGGGAATTGGGAAAGGGAACTGGGAAAGGGGACTGGGTGTTTATCCCCAAACTGGGAAAGGGAACTGGGAATCTGTCCCCAAACTGGGAAAGGGAACTGGGAGTTTATCCCCAAACTGGGAAAGGGAACTGGGAAAGGGAACTGGGAGTGGGAACTGGGAGTCTGTCCCCAAACTGGGAAAGGGAACTGGGATCCTCTCCCCAAACTGGGAAAGGGAACTGGGAGTTTATCCCCAAACTGGGCGTCGGAACTGGGAATCTGTCCCCAAACTGGGAAAGGCAACTGGGAACGTCTCCCCAAACTGGGAAAGGGAACTGGGAATCTGTCCCCAAACTGGGAAACGGAACTGGGAAAGGGAACTGGGAGTTTATCCCCAAACTGGGAAAGGGAACTGGGAAAGGGAACTGGGAGTGGGAACTGGGAGTGGGAATTGGGAACCTGTCCCCAAACTGGGAAAGGGAACTGGGAATCTCTCCCCAAACTGGGAAAGGGAACTGGGAGTCTGTCCCCAAACTGGGAAAGGGAACTGGGATCACCCCGGTGGCCCCGCGGCCATCGGACCCTCCCAAACTCATGGCCAGGAGCCCCAAAAAGACCCAAAACCCCCCAAAAAAGGAACCTCCACCCCTGCCCCCCTCACCTGGCAGAGCCTCCGGCGGGACGAGGAGGAGGAGGAGGAGGATGGGGACGAAGGCGCCGCCAGCCAACCCCATCCCGGCGGAGCCGCGGCGGCCACTGAGCCGGGCCCGGCCGCCACCGGCGCCTTTTGGCCCCGAGGTGGGTAAATAACGGCCTGAGTCACGGGCAGATAAACCGGGACGGGGAAAGGGAGCCAAAAAATAGATAAAATAAATAAATAAAATAAATAAAGTGAATAAAATTAATAAATGGAATTAAATTCCGGGACGGGGAAAGCGACACCAAAAATTAAATAAAATAAATAAAATAAAATAAATAAAATAAAATAAATAATATTAATAAATGGAATTAAATTCCAGGACAGGGAAAGCGACACCAAACAAAATAAATAAATAAAATAAATGAAATGAATGAATGGAATTAAATTCCGGGACGGGGAAAGCGACACCAAAAAAAATAAATAAATAAAATAAAGAAAATGAATTAAATGAATGAATGGAATTAAATTCCGGGATGGGGAAAGGACACCAAAAAAATAAATAAAATAAATAAAATGAATTAAATAAATAAATGGAATTAAATTCCGGGATGGGGAAAGCGACACCAAAAAAATAAATAAATAAAATGAATTAAATGAATGAATGGAATTAAATTCTGGGACGGGGAAAGCGACACCAAAAAAATAATAAATAAAATAAATGAAATAAATAAATGGAATTAAATTCCCGGGATGGGAAAAGGGAACAAAAAAAAAAAAAAAAAAAAAAAAATAAATAAATAAAATAAATGAAACGAATAAATGGAATTAAATTCCGGGCCGGGGAAAGCAACACCAAAAAAAAAAAAAATAAAATAAAATAAAATAAAATAAAATAAAATAAAATAAATGGATGAAATGAATAAATGGAATTGAATTCCCGGACGGTCCCTCGGGAATTCCGAGCCCGGCCCGGCCCTGATAAGATACGGGGGGAACCGGGCGGGACCCCCCGAGCGGCCCCACCCCAAAAACCCCGGAGGTGACGGGGCGGGGGGGGAGGGGTGAGTCAGCGGCGGCTCCCGGGTGGGGTCAGCGGGGTTTGGGTTTGGGGTTTTGGGGTTTGGGGTTTTTGGGGTTTGGGTTTTGGGGTTTGGGGGTTTTGGGGTTTGGGGTTTGGGGTTTTTGGGGTTTGGGGTTTGAGGGTTTGGGGGTTTTTGAGGTTTGAGGGGATTTGGGGGTTTTGGGGGTTTTGTTTTGGGGTTTTTGGGGTTTTTGGGGTTTGGGGGTTTGGGGGTTTTGAGAGTTTTGAGGTCAGGGGGATTTGGGGTTTTTGGGGTTTGGAGGTTTTGGGTTTTTTTGGGGGGGTTTGGGGTTTTGGGGGTTCAGGGATTTGGGGTTTTTGGAGTTTCGTGTTTTTGGGGTTCTGGGGTTTGAGGGATTTGGGGGGTTTTGGGGGTTTTGGGGGTTTGGGGGTTTTGGGGTTTGGGGTTTGAGGAGTTTTTGGGGTTTTTGGAGTTTGGGGTCAGGGGCGTCCCCAGTGGGGTCAGAGGAGTTGGTTTGGGGGTTTTGGGGTTTAGGGTTTTTTTGGGGTTTTTGGGGTTTTGGGGTTTGAGGGTTTTTTGGGGTATGGGGGTTTTGGGGTTTTTTGGGTTTTTTTGGGGTTTTTGGGGTTTGAGAGTTTTTGGGGTTTTTGGAGTTTGAGGTCAGGGGGATTTGGGGTTTTTGGGGCTTGGAGGTTTTGGGGGTTTTTTGGGGGTTTTGGGGTTTGGGGTTTTTTGTGGGGTTTGGGATTTTTTTGGGGTTTTTTTGGGAGGGTTTTGGGATTTGGGGTTTGGGGTTTGGGGTTTTGGGGTTTGAGGGTTTTGGGGTTTGGGGGTTTTGGGATTTGAGGATTTTTTTGAGGGTTTTCTGGGGGGGGGTTTGGGGTTTGAGGGTTTGAGGGTTTTGGGGGTTTTGGGGTTTTGGGGTTTTTGGGGTTTGAGGGTTTTTTGGGTTTTTTGGAGTTTTGGGCTTTGGGGGTTTTGGGGTTTTTTGGTGTTTTTGGGATTTGGGGATTTTTGGGATTTTTGGAGTTTAAGGTCAGGGGGGTTTGGGGTTTTTTGGGGCTTTTTGGGGTTTTTTGGGTTTGGGGTCTCCAGGGGGGTTTGGGGTTTTGGGGTGGGGTCGTCCCCAGGGGGGCAGAAATCGATAATTTATTGTCAATACATTTTTTAAATAGTATAAATAAATACAGACCGAGAAATCGATAATTCATTATCAATATAATAAATCGATAATTTATTATCAATAAATTAATTACCATAAAAAATACAGATAATTTATTATTAAAATATTGATTAATTACTATAAAAAGTACAGATAATTTATTATTAACACATTGATTAATTACTATAAAAATACAGATAATTTATTACAAATACTTTGATTAATTGCTATAAATAAATAGGGGGAAGGGCAGGAAAAGGGGGCGGGGTTCCTGCCCCTCCCCCTCCCCAAAAGGGTTTTTTGGGGGGTTTTGACCCCCCGGGCTCTGCCTGGGGGGGGGGTCGGGGTTTCATCACCCCAAATAAATAAAAATTGAGGGGTTCAACCCCCCCAAAACCCCAAAATCCCAAAAATCCCCAAATCCCAAAATCCCGAAAATCCCCCAAAATTAAAAAAAAAAAAAATCCAAATTCCCACAAAATTCCCCAAAATCCCAAATCTCCCAAAAATCCCCAAAATCCCAAAATTCCCCCAAAATCCCCAAAAATCCCAAAAATCCCCAAAAATCAAAAAAAATTCCAAAAAAAAAAATCCCAAATCCCAAAAATCCCCCCAAAATCCTCAAATCCAAAAAATTCCCCCAAAAATCACAAAAATTCCCTAAAAATCCCCAAATCCAAAAATTCCCCAAAAATCCCAAATCCCCCCAAAATCCCAAAAAAAATCCCAAAAATCCGGAACAAACTGGGAGTTACTGGGAGTTACTGGGAGTTACTGGGAGCCAGTCCCGATTCTCCCGCGGGTTTTGGGGTCCCGGGTCCATTTTTGGGGTCCCGAGTCCATTTTTGGGGTCTCTTGATCCATTTTTGGGGTCCCGAGTCCATTTTTGGGGTCATAGGGGGGTGACCTTCGGCCTCGGGGTCCTCAGCTGGGGGAGGGGAAAGAGAGAGAGATTTGGGGGGTCCTGGAAGGGAATTTGGGGTCCTGGAAGGGGATTTGGGGTCAATTTTGGGTCCTGGCAGGTGATTTTGGTGTTTTTTGGGTCCTGGAAGGGAATTGGAGGTCCTGGAAGGGGATTTGGGGTCCTGGAAGGGAGATTTTGGTGGGTTTCGGGTCCTGGAAGGGGATTTTGGGTCAATTTTGGGTCCTGGAAGGTGATTTTCAAGTTTTTGGGTCCTGGCAGGGGATTTTGGGTAAATTTTGGGTCCTGGCAGGGGGTTTTGGTGGTTTTGGGTCCTGGCAGAGGATTTTGGGTCAATTTTGGGTCCTGGCAGGGGGTTTTGGTGGTTTTGGGTCCTGGAAGGGGATTTGGTATTTTTTGGCTCCTGGAAGGAGATTTGGGGTAACTTTCAGGTCCTGGAAGGAGATTTTTGTCCGTTTGGGGTCCTGGCAGGGGATTTGGGGTCCTGGAAGGGGATTTTTGTCCTTTTTGGGTCCTGGAAGGGGATTTGGTATTTTTTGGGTCCTGGCAGGGGATTTTGGGTCAATTTTGGGTCCTGGCAGGGGGTTTTGGTGTTTTTTGGGTCCTGGCAGAGGATTTTGGTGGTTTTTGGGTCCTGGAAGGGGATTTGGGATCAATTTTGGGTTCTGGAAGGTGATTTTGAAGTTTTTTGGGTCCTGGCAGGAGGTTTTGCTGGTTTTGGGTCCTGGCAGGTGATTTTGGTGTTTTTTGGGTCCTGGCAGGAGGCTTTGGTGTTTTTTGGGTCCTGGAAGGTGATTTTCACGTTTTTGGGTCCTGGCAGAGGGTTTTGATGTTTTTTGGGTCCTGGCAGGTGATTTTGGGTCCTGGAAGGGGATTTGGGATCAATTTTGGGTCCTGGAAGGTGATTTTGGTGTTTTTTGGGTCCTGGCAGGGGATTTTGGGTCAATTTTGGGTCCTGGCAGGGGGTTTGCTGTTTTTGGGTCCTGGCAGGGGGTTTTGGTGGTCCTGGAAGGGGGTTTTGGTGTTTTTTGGGTCCTGGAAGGTGATTTTGCTGTTTTTGGGTCCTGGCAGGGGGTTTGGGGTCGTTTTTGGGTCCTGGCAGGGGGTTTTGGTGGTCCTGGAAGGGGGTTTTGGTGTTTTTTGGGTCCTGGAAGGTGATTTTGCTGTTTTTGGGTCCTGGCAGGGGGTACAGACCTGCAGGTGCGGATCCACCCGCTCCAGGGAGGGTCGGAAGCCGCGGGGACCCCCCGGATGCCCACGGGGGGGTCCCGGGGGTTTCCCCCAGAGCTCGGGCTCCTCCAGCCGGGTCTGGGGGCGCCGGGGGGGCCCGAGCGCCGGGTTGGGGATCACGGCCCCTCCCCCCCCCGGCGGGGTCCAGGTGAGATCGTCCAGCTCGTACCAAGAGCCCCCAAAATAGGGGGGGAGGTCACTGGGGGGAGGGGGAGACATGGGGTGAGGGGTGGGGGAGGGGTGGGGGAGGGGTGGGAGAAACCCCCCCCCCCCCAAAAAATGGGAGAAATCCCCCCAAAATGGGAGAGACCCCTCCCAAACTGGAAATCCAAACTGGGAATTCCCCCTCAAACTGGGAATCCAAACTGGGAACCCCCTGAAAATTTGGAATCCAAACTGGGAGCCCCCTCTTCAATGGGAACCCCAACTGGGAGACCAATCCCAAACTGGGAATCCAAACTGGGAAACCCCCCCCTAAATGGGGAACCCCAAACTGGGACCCCTCTCCTCAATGGGGAAGCCCAAACTGGGAGACCAATCCCAAACTGGGAATCTAAACTGGGAACCCCCTTCCAAAATGGGGAACCCCGAACTGGAACCCCCCCAAACTGGGACCCCCAAACTGGGAATCCCCAAAATGGGGAACCCAAACTGGGAGCCCCCTCCTCAATGGGACCCTGAAATTGGGAGCCCCTCCTCAAACCGGGAATCTAAACTGGGAGACCATTCCCAAACTGGGAGACCATTCCCAAACTGGGAGACCAATCCCAAACTGGAAATCCAAACTGGGAGCCCCCCTATAATGGGGAACCCAAACTGGGAGACCCTTCTCAAACTGGAAACCCAAACTGGGAACCCCCCCAAAATAGGGAACTCCAAACTGGGAAATGCCCCCCAAACCGGGCCCCCCAAACCGGGCCCCCCCCTAAACTGGGAAATCCAAACTGGGAGCCCTTCCCCAAACTGGGAGCCCCCTCCTCAATGGGAACCCCAAACTGGGAGACCAATCCCAAACTGGGAATCCAAACTGGGACACCCCTCCTCAATGGGAACCCCAAACTGGGAGCCCCCTCCTCAATGGGAACCCCAAACTGGGAGCCCCTCCTCAAACTGGGAGCCCCAAACTGGGAGCCCCTCCTCAAACTGGGACCCCCCCAAATTGGGACCCCCCAAACTGGGATTCCCTCCAAAATGAGGAACCCAAACTGGGAGCCTCCCCTAAACTGGGAATCCAAACTGGGACCCCCAAGCCGGGCCCCCCAAACCGGGCCCCCGAATCAAATCCCGGGCCCCCCAAACCGGGACCCCCAAACCGGGCCCCCCAAACCGGGCCCCCCCCGTACCTGCGGCAGCGGCGGCGCCGGCAGAGCAGGAGGATGAGGAGGGCGAGGCAGGCGAGGAAGAGCAGCGCGGTCACCGCCCCCAGCCCCGCGGCCACCTTGCTGAGCCGGCCCGAGCAGCGCGGGCCCGTGTACCAGTACAGGGACTGGTCCGGGCAACTGGGAGGGGAGAGGGGTCAGGGGGAGCGGGGAGCTGGGATACTGGGGGTACTGGGGAAACTGGGGGTACTGGGGACAGGGGTCAGGGGGAGCGGGGAGCTGGGGAAACTGGGGGTACTGGGGGTACTGGGGTCAGGGGGAGCGGGGATACTGGGGAAACTGGGGAGAGGGACAGGGGGAGCTGGGGTACTGGGGAAACTGGGGAAACTGGGGATACTGGGGACAGGGGTCAGGGGGAGCGGGGAGCTGGGGATACTGGGGGTACTGGGGGTACTGGGGTACTGGGGTACTGGGGGTACTGGGGATACTGGGGAGAGGGACAGGGGGAGCGGGGATACTGGGGAAACTGGGGGTACTGGGGACAGGGGTCAGGGGGAGCGGGGAGCTGGGGAAACTGGGGATACTGGGGATACTGGGGATACTGGGGGTACTGGGGACAGGGGTCGGGGGAGCGGGGATACTGGGGAAACTGGGGAGAGGGACAGGGGGAGCTGGGGTACTGGGGAAACTGGGGGTACTGGGGATAGGGTCAGGGGGAGCGGGGGTACTGGGGAAACTGGGGATACTGGGGAAACTGGGGATACTGGGGACAGGGTCAGGGGGAGCTGGGAAACTGGGGTACTGGGGGTACTGGGGGTACTGGGGAAACTGGGGATACTGGGGGTACTGGGGACAGGGGTCGGGGGAGCGGGGATACTGGGGAAACTGGGGAGAGGGACAGGGGGAGCTGGGGTACTGGGGAAACTGGGGGTACTGGGGAAACTGGGGGTACTGGGGACAGGGGTCGGGGGAGCGGGGATACTGGGGAAACTGGGGAGAGGGACAGGGGGAGCTGGGGTACTGGGGAAACTGGGGGTACTGGGGAGGGAGAGGGGTCAGGGGGAGCTGGGAAACTGGGGATACTGGGGAAACTGGGGATACTGGGGGTACTGGGGAAACTGGGGTACTGGGGGTACTGGGGATACTGGGGGTACTGGGGAGGGGGGATGGGCAACTGGGGTAACTGGGGAGGGGGACAGGGGTCAGAGCCCCCCAAAACCCCCACGGGACCAGCGGGGACCTCTCAGGGGCAACAGGGACCCCAGAGTGGACAATGGGACCCCAGAGTGGACAATGGGACCCCTAAGTGGCCACTGTGACCCCCTGGTGACTCCCTGGTGACCCCGGTGACCCCTGTGACCCCATGATGGACATTGGGACCCCGTAGTGACCACTGTGACCCCATCTCAGGTTCTGTGACCCCCCCCCCCCGGTGACCCCTGTGACCCCCCCGGTGACCCCCCTGTGACCCCATCCCAGGTTCTGTGACCCCACCCCAGACCCCTGACCCTGGTGACCCCATTGACCCCCCTGTGACCCCTGTGACCCCCCTGTGACCCCATTGACCCCATTGACCCCCTGGTGGCCACTGTGACCCCCCAGAGACCCCAGTGACCCCCCTGGTGACTCCTGTGACCCCATCCCAGGTTCTGTGACCCCACCCCAGACCCCTGACCCCGGTGACCCCCCGGTGACCCCGTGGCACTCACAAGCACTGGGGGCCCTGGCGGGTGACCCAGCAGCGGCCGTGGTGGCACTCGAGGGTCCCGGGCAGGTTGGGGGTGCAGTTGGTGACGCAGTGCAGGACCCCCGAGGAGAGCAGCGGGAAAAAGGAGCCGCCGTAGCCGGGGGGGGCACGGAGGTGACACAGCTCTGGGGACAGACATGGAGTGGGGACATTGGGGGGATTGGGGACAGTCGGGACACTGGGGACAGTGGGAGGATTTGGGGACATTGGGGACACTGCGGGACAGTGGGGGACATTGGTGGGGACACTGGGGACATTGGGGGGATTTGGGGACATTGGGGTGGTCAGAAGGGGTCAGTGGGGTGGCCAGTGGGGTCCATGGGATGGTCAGGGGATGGTCAGGGAGTGCCCAGGGTGTGGTCGGTGTGGTCAGTGTGGTCAGGGTGTGACCAGGGTGTGGCAGGGGGACAATGCAGTGGTCAGTGTGGTCCGAGTGTAGCCAGTGGATGGTCAGGGGATGGGCAGGGTGTGGTCAGGGTGTGGTCAGTGTGCCCAGGGCGTGGTCAGGGTGTGCCCAGGGGTGGTCAGTGTGCCCAGGGTGTGCCCAGGGTGTGCCCAGGGGTGGTCAGTGTGCCCAGGTGTGCCCAGGGGTGGTCAGTGTGCCCAGGGTGTGCCCAGGGTGTGCCCAGGTTGTGCCCAGGGCGTGGCCGGCGCTCCGGCCGCTCTCACCGTCCAGCTCCATCAGCTCCCTCATGGCGCTGACCACAGGGTCGGGTCTGAGCACGAGGCACAGCACGGCTGGGGGAGGGGCGACAGTGACCACCGGTGACCACCGGTGACCACTCGTGAGTGACCCCCGGGGTCCAGGGGCGGCCCCGCAGGGGTCAGGGGGGGTCTGGGGGGCGGGTTTGGGCTCAGGGCGGGTCTGGGGGCGGGTTTGGGGTCGGTTTTGGGGTTTGGGGTCGGTTTTGGGGTTTGGGTCGGGTTTAGGGTCGGGTTTGGGGTCAGGGGCGGTTTTGGGGTCGGTTTTGGGGCCCGCGGTTGGGTCTGGGGTCATTTTTGGGGTTTGGGGTTGGTTTCGGGGTCAGTTTTGGGGTAGGTTTTGGGGTTTGGGGTCGGTTTTGGGGTCGATTTTGGGGTCGGGGGTCGATTTTGGGGTCTGGGGTCGGTTTCAGGGTCAGTTTTGGGGTTGGTTTTGGGGCCGGGGGCGGGTTCGGGGTCGGTTTTGGGGTCGGGCTTTGGGGCGGTTTGGGGGCGGTTCCGGGGTTTGGGGTCAGTTTTGGGGTCGGTTTTGGGGTCGGTTTTGGGGTCAGTTTTGGGGTCGATTTTGGGGTCTGGGGTGGGTTTTGGGGCCGGGTTTGGGGTCGGTTTCGGGGCCGGGTTTGGGGTCGGTTTTGGGCTCAGTTTTGGGTTCAGGGCCGGTTTTGGGCTCAGTTTGGGGTCAGTTTTGGGGTCAGTTTTGGGTTCAGGGCCAGTTTTGGGGTCGGTTTCGGGGCCGGGTTTGGGGTCAGTTTGGGCTCAGTTTGGGCTCAGTTTTGGGTTCAGGGCCGGTTTTGGGGTCAGTTTCGGGCTCAGTTTGGGGTCAGTTTCGGGCTCAGTTTGGGCTCAGTTTTGGGGTCCGGGCTCAGTTTTGGGCTCAGTTTTGGGTTCAGGGCCGGTTTCGGGCTCAGTTTTGGGCTCAATTTGGGCTCAGTTTGGGCTCAGTTTGGGCTCAGTTTGGGCTCAGTTTTGGGGTCAGTTTTGGGGTCAGTTTTGGGGTCAGTTTGGGCTCAATTTCGGGGTCAGTTTTGGGTTCAGGGCCGGTTTTGGGGTCAGTTTGGGCTCAATTTGGGCTCAGTTTGGGCTCAGTTTGGGCTCAGTTTGGGCTCAGTTTCGGGCTCAGTTTCGGGCTCAGTTTCGGGCTCAGTTTTGGGTTCAGGGCCGGTTTTGGGGTCAGTTTTGGGGCCGGGGTTGGTTTTGGGGTCAGTTTTGGTGTCAGGGCGGGTTTGGGCTCAGTTCGGGCCCAGTTCGGGGTGACCCACATGCGTTGTGCCGGCACTCCCCCTGGCTCGCCGCCGCCGCCCGCAGGTTCCCCACCAGCTCCTCCGTGGTCGCCCCGAACCCGCCGCTCTCGGCAGCGCCCCGGGCCATGGTCACCAACACCCGGTGGTCAACCACGACACTGCCGGGCCTGGGGGAGGGGACACGGCGGTCACCGGGGGGGGGGCGGGGCACACCCACACCGGCCCCGCCCCCTTTTTTTGGGGACATTTACCCCAGGCCGGTGATCGCCACGCCCTCGTAGCCCGGCACGGGCCCGTAGATCTTCCTGATCTGCGAAGGGAAAAACTCGCGTGGTCACCGAGCTTGACCCCACGCCCAGGGGTCAAGGGGGGTGGTGGTCAAGTGGTCACCTCGCGGCTGAAGTGGTCCTGGAAGGCGAGGAAGGCCGGGGAGCCGCGGTCAGCCAGCGGCTCGGAGAAGTTGAAGTTGGTGAGGGTCACCTGGATGTCCACGGCGGCCAGAGCGGTGCCCGGGAAGGCTGCGGGGGGGGAGGGGAGGGGTCAGTGGGGTCAGGCAGGGTGGACAGGAGCCACCAGAGTGACCAGGGCTACCAGAGTGACCAGAGTGACCAGGGGCTACCAGAGTGACCAGAGTGACCAGGGGCCACCAGAGTGACCAGGGGCTACCAGAGTGATCAGGGGCTACCAGAGTGATCAGAGTGACCAGGGCTACCAGAGTGACCAGGGGCTACCAGAGTGACCAGGACCCCCAAAAACCACAGGCCCCCCCCAGGTGTCCCCAGGTGCCCCCAGGTGTGTCCCAGGTGCCCCCAGGTGTATCCCAGGTGTATCCCAGGTGTATCCCAGGTGTATCCCAGGTGTATCCCAGGTGTTTTCAATCCCCCCCAGGTGTCCCCAGGTGCCCCCAGGTGCCCCCAGGTGTTTCCCAGGTGTATCCCAGGTGTGCCCAGGTGTATCCCAGGTGTGCCCAGGTGTTTTCAATCCCCCCCAGGTGTTTCCCAGGTGTGCCCAGATGTCTCCAGGTGTAGCCCAGGTGTTCCCCAGGTGTGCCCAGGTGTGCCCAGGTGCGCCCAAGTGTATCCCAGGTGTATCCCAGGTGTGTCCCAGATGTTTTCAATCCCCCCCAGGTGTGCCCAGGTGTATCCCAGGTGTGTTCAGGTGTTCCCAGGTTCCCAGGTGTGCCCAGGTGTGCCCAGGTGTATCCCAGGTGTATCCCAGGTGTTTTCAATCCCCCCCCCCAGGTGCCCCAGGTGTCCCCAGGTGTCCCCACTCACGCAGGTTGGTCTCGATGGTGTCGGTGGAGAACTGGCAGCGGGACCCGGCGTAGGACGGGGAGCAGAGACAGCGACCCCCGGGGAGGGGAGTGCCCCCGTTGTGACACAGCCCTGGGGACACGGGACAGTGGGGACACTGGGGAGACTGGGGACACTGGGGACACTTGGGGGAGATTGGGGACAGTGGGGAGACTGGGGAGATTGGGGACATTGGGGACATTGGGGACATTGGGGACATTGGGGACACTGGGGACATTGGGGGGATTGGGGGACATTGGGGACATTGGGGACATTGGGGACATTGGGGGGATTGGGGGGATTGGGGGACATTGGGGGACATTGGGGGGATTGGGGACATTGGGGACATTGGGGACATTGGGGGCATTGGGGACATTGGGGGACATTGGGGACATTGGGGACATTGGGGGACATTGGGGGACATTGGGGGCATTGGGGACATTGGGGGACACTGGGGACATTGGGGACATTGGGGACATTGGGGACATTGGGGACATTGGGGACACTGGGGACACTGGGGGGATTTGGGGACACTGGGGACACCAGGGGACGAGTTTGGGGACAGCCCGGCTCAGGGGGACGCCCCAGGTGGGGCAGTGGCACGAGGACAGTGACGGTCATTTGGGGGGGGACACTCACCTGTGGGGGGAGCGGGGGTGGCCTCAGCGGTGGTGGGGGTCACCTGGGTGGTCCCAGGGGTCACCTCGGTGGTCATGGAGGTCACCTGGGTGGTCCCAGGGGTCACCTCGGTGGTCATGGATGTCACCTGGGTGGTCATGGAGGTCACCTGGGTGGTCAGGGGGGTCCCCAGGGTGCTCGTGGCTGTCCCTGCAGTGGGGGTGGGCGCCGTGGGGGTCACCCTGGTGGTCGTGGTGGTCACTACAGGGGTCGTGGTGGTCACTGCAGGGGTGGACGTTGCCATGGGGGTGGCCTGAGTGGCCGTGGTTGTCCCTTTGGTCATCGTGGTGCTGTTCAGGGTGGTCTTGGAGGTGTCCAGGGGGGTGGTCAGTGATGTGGGGGTCACTTTGGTGCTTGTGGTGGTCCCTGAGGGTTCCCTGGAGGTCACCCAGGTGGCCGTGGATGACCCTGAGGTGGTCACTGAGGTCACTGCAGGGGTGGACATTGTCGTGGAGGTGTCCTGGGTGGCCGTGGGGGTCCCAGGGGTCATCGTGGGGGTGTCCAGGGTGGTCTTGGAGGTGTCCAGGGGGGTGGTTGATGCCGTGGTGGTCCCTGGGGTCATGGTGGACACTGTGGAGGTCCCTGGGGTGGCCGTGGAGGTCCCTGGGGTGCTGGTGGACACTGTGGTGGTCTCTGTGGTGGCCGTGGAGGTCTCTTGGGTGACCATGGAGGTCACAGGAGTGCTGGACATTGTCGTGGAGGTGTCCTGGGTGGCCGTGGTGGTCCCTGGGGTCATCGTGGGGGTGTCCTGGGTGGTTTTAGGGGTGTCCTGGCTGGTTGTTGGCCCTGGAGGGGTCACCTGGGAGGTCGTGGATTCCACAGAGGTCACCCAGGTGGCCGTGGGCGACCCTGGGGTGGCCGTGGAGGTCACCAGAGGGGTGGACGTTGTCGTGGTGGTCTCCTGGGTGGCCGTGGAGGTCCTTTGGGTCATCGTGGTGGTGTCCAGGGTGGTCCTGGAGGTGTCCAGGGGGGTGGTTGATGGTGAGGGGGTCACTGGGGTGGCCGTGGGGGAGTCTTGAGTGGCCGTGGATGACCCTGGGGTGGTCACTGAGGTCACTGGAGTGCTGGACGTTGCCATGGAGGTGTCCAGGGTGGCCGTGGAGGTCCCTTGGGCCATCGTGGTGCTGTCCAGGGTGGTGGTCAGTGGCGTGGGGGTCTCTTGAGTGGCCATGGTGGTCCCTGGGGTGTTTGTGGTGGTCCCTGAGGGTTCCCTGGAGGTCACCCAGGTGGCCGTGGATGACCCTGGGGTGGTCACTGAGGTCACTGCAGGGGTGGACGTTGCCACAGAGGTGTCCTGGGTGGCCGTGGGGGTCCCTGGGGTCATCGTAGTGGTGTCCAGACTGGTGGTCAGTGGCGTGGGAGTCTCTTGGGTGACCGTGGAGGTCCCTGGAGTGGTGCTGGGTGCTGTGGAGGTCACCCAGGTGGTCGTGGGTGACCCTGGGCTGACCATGGAGGTCACTGCAGGGGTGGACATTGTCGTGGAGGTGTCCTGAGTGGCCGTGGGGGTCCCAGGGGTCATCGTGGTGCTGTCCAGGCTGGTGGTCAGTGACGTGGTGGTCACTGAGGTGTCCGTGATGGTCCCTGGGGTGGTGCTGGGTGCCCTGGAGGTCACTTGGGTGGCCGTGGGTGACCCTGGGGTGACCATGGATGTCACAAGAGATGTGGACGTTGCTGTGGAGGTGTCCTGGGTGGCCGTGGGGGTCACTGGGGTCATCGTGATGGTGTCCAGGGTGGTGGTCAGTGGTGTGGGGGTCTCCGGGCTGGTCATGGTGGTCACTGAGGTGGTTGTGGTGGTCACAGGAGGGGTGGACGTTGCCACCGAGGTGTCCTGGGTGGCCGTGGGTGACCCTGGGGTGCTCATGGAGGACCCTGGGGTCATGGTGGTGCTGTCCAGGGTGGTGGTCAGTGACGTGGGGGTCCCTGGGGTGACCATGGTGGTCCCTGGGGTGGTGGTTGGTGCTGTGGAGGTCACCTGGGTGATCATGGATGACCCTGGGGTGGTCACTGAGGTCACTGGAGGGGTGGACGTTGCTGTGGGGGTGTCCTGGGTGGTCGTGGTGGCCATTTGGGTCACGGTGGTGCTGTCCAGGGTGGTCTTGGAGGTGTCCAGGGGGGTCACTGGGGTAGATGTGGTGGTCCCAGGGGTCACGGTGCTGGTGTCCAGGGTGGTGGTCAGTGGCGTGGGAGTCTCTTGGGTGGCCGTGGGGGTCCCTGGGGTGTTGGTGGTGGTCCCTGGGGTGGTGCTGGGTCCCATGGAGGTCACCTGGGTGGCCGTGGATGACCCTGTGGTGGTCACAGACGTCACTGGAGGGCTGGACGTTGCCATGGAGGTGTCCTGGGTGGTGGTAGATGACCCAGGGGTCACGGTGCTGGTGTCCAGGGTGGTGGTCAGTGGCGTGGGAGTCTCTTGAGTGGCCGTGGGGGTCCCTGGGGTGTTTGTGGTGGTCCCTGAGGGTTCTCTGGAGGTCACCCAGGAGGTCGTGGATGACCCTGGGGTGGTCACTGAGGTCACTGGAGGGGTGGACGTTGCCGTGGAGGTGTCCTGGGTGGCCGTGGTGGTCCCTGGGGTGGCCGTGGTGGTGTCCATGGTGGTGGTCAGTGACGTGGGGGTCCCTGGGGTGGTGCCGGGCGCTGTGGTGACCTCTTGGGTGGCCGTGGGTGACCCCAGGGTGGCCGTGGAGGTCACCAGGGTGGTGTGGGACTCTGTGGAGTCCAGCTGGGTGGTCATGGTGGCCCCAGGGGTCATCGTGGTGCTGTCCAGGCTGGTGGTCAGTGCTGTGGTGGTCACTGAGGTATCCGTGATGGTCCCTGGGGTGGTGCTGGGTGCCCTGGAGGTCACTTGGGTGGCCGTGGGTGAACCTGGGGTGACCATGGATGTCACAAGAGATGTGGACGTTGCTGTGGAGGTGTCCTGGGTGGCCGTGGAGGTCCCTGGGGTCATGGTGCTGGTGTCCAGGGTGGTGGTCAGTGACGTGGGGGTCATTGAGGTGTCCGTGGGGGTCTCTGTGGTGGCGCTGGGTTCCACAGAGGTCACCTGGGTGGCCGTGGGTGACCCTGGGGTGGTCCTGAAGGTCCCTCGGGTCATCGTGGTGATGTCCAGGCTGGTGGTCAGTGACATGGGGGTCCCTGGGGTGACCGTGGGGGTCTCTGGGGTGGTGCTGGGCCCCATGGAGGTCACCCAGGTGGCCGTGGATGACCCTGAGGTGGTCACTGAGGTCACTGGAGGGGTGGACGTTGCCATGGAGGTGTCCTGGGTGGCCGTGGGGGTCCCTGGGGTGGTGCCGGGCGCTGTGGTGACCTCTTGGGTGGCCGTGGGTGACCCCAGGGTGGCCATGGAGGTCACCAGGGTGGTGTGGGACTCTGTGGAGGCCGGCTGGGTGGCCGTGGGGGTCCCTGGGGTCATCGTGGGGGTGTCCAGGGTGGTCTTGGAGGTGTCCAGGGGGGTGGTTGATGCCGTGGTGGTCCCTGGGGTCATGGTGGACACTGTGGAGGTCACTGGGGTGGCCGTGGTGGAGTCTTGAGTGGCCGTGGGTGACCCTGGGGTGACCATGGACGTCACTGGGGTGCTGGACGTTGCCGTGGGGGTCCCTGGGGTGGCCGTGGTTGTGTCCAGGCTGGTGGTCAGTGGTGTGGTGGTCACTGAGGTGTCTGGGGTGGTGCTGGGTCCCATGGAGGTCACTTGGGTGGCCGTGGGGGTCCCTGGGGTGCTGGTGGACACTGTGGTGGTCTCTGTGATGGCCGTGGAGGTCTCTTGGGTGACCATGAAGGTCACAGGGGTGCTGGACGTTGCCGTAGACGTGTCCTGGGTGACCGTGGTGGTCCCTGGGGCCATCATTGTTGTGTCCTGGGTGGTTTTAGGGGTGTCCTGGCTGGTTGTTGGCCCTGGAGGGGTCACCTGGGAGGTCGTGGATTCCACGGAGGTCACCCAGGTGGCCGTGGGTGACCCTGGGGTGGCCGTGGAGGTCCAGGCCATGCTGGCGGACACTGTGGGGGTCACTGGAGTGGCCGTGGTGGTCACTGGGATGGTGCTGGGCCCTGTGGGGGTCTCCTGGGTGCCCGTGGGTGACCCCGGGGTGGCCGTGGAGGTTCCTGTGGGTGTCCCCAGAGCTGTGGTGGATGACATTGGGGTGACCTGAGTGACTGTGGGGGGCTCTGGGGTGGTGGTGGGTGCTGTGGTGACACCTTGGGTGCTCGTGGAGGTCACTGGAGCGCTGGATGTTGCCGTGGAGGTGTCCTGGGTGGCCGTGGGTGACCCTGGGATGGTCATGGTGGTCGCTGGAGTGCTGGACGTTGCCACAGAGGTGTCCTGGGTGGCCGTGGAGGTCATTTGGGTCATGGTGCTGCTGTCCAGGCTGGTGGTCAGTGACGTGGGGGTCCCTGGGGTGACCATGGTGGTCACTGGGATGGCCGTCATGACCCCTGGGGTCGTAGTGGACACTGTGAAGGTCCCTGGGGTGGTGCTGGGATCCACAGAGGTCAGCTGGCTACTTGTGGATGACCACTGGGTGGTCGTGGAGGCCACTGGAGGGGTGGACGTTGCTGTGGAGGTGTCCTGGGTGGCCGTGGGGGTCCCTGGGGTCACGGTGCTGGTGTCCAGGCTGGTGGTCAGTGCTGTGGGGGTCACTGAGGTGTCTGTGATGGTCCCTGTGGTGGTGCTGGGTGCCATGGAGGTCACCTGGGTGGCCGTGGATGACCCTGGGGTGGTCACTGAGGTCACTGCAGGGGTGGACGTTGCCATGGAGGTGTCCTGAGTGGCCGTGGAGGTCATTTGGGTCATCATGGTGCTGTCCAGGGTGGTCTTGGACGTGTCCAGGGGGGTGGTCAGCGATGTGCTGGTCGCTGGGGCCATGCTGGAGGTCACCTGGGTGGCCGTGGGTGACCCCAGGGTGGCCGTGGAGGTCACCAGGGTGGTGTGGGTCTCT
The DNA here is from genome assembly GCF_029582105.1 of Oenanthe melanoleuca. Lineage (NCBI taxonomy): Eukaryota > Metazoa > Chordata > Aves > Passeriformes > Muscicapidae > Oenanthe > Oenanthe melanoleuca. The sequence goes on from NC_079358.1 coordinate 4,597,227, forward strand.
GTGGAGGCCGGCTGGGTGGTCATGGTGGCCCCAGGGGTCATGGTGCTGCTGTCCAGGGTGGTTTTAGGGGTGTCCTGGGGGGTGGTCGGTGCTGATAGGGTCACCTGGGTGGCCGTGGGGGTCCCTGGGGTCACAGTGGTGGTGTCTGGGCTGGTGGTCAGTGATGTGGTGGTCCCTGGGGTGGGGGTTGGTGCTGTGGAGGTCACCTGGGTGATCATGGATGACCATTGGGTGGTCACTGAGGTCACTGCAGGGGTGGACGTTGCCATGGAGGTGTCCTGGGTGGCCGTGGGGGTCCCTGGGGTGGCCGTGGTGCTGTCCAGGCCAGTGGTCAGTGACGGGGAGGTCACTGGGGTGGTGCTGGGCGCTGTGGTGACCTCTTGGGTGACCGTGGATGACCCCAGGGTGACCGTGGTCATCTCCAGGGCGGTGCTGGGTTCTGTGGGGGTCACCTGGGTGGTCATGGTGGCCCCCGGGGTCATGGTGGTGTCTGGGGTGGTCTTGGAGGTGTCCAGGCTGGTGGTCAGTGGCGTGGGGGTCCCTGGGGTGGTGCTGAGTGCCATGGAGGTCACCCAGGTGGCCGTGGATGACCCTGGGGTGACCATGGAGGTCACTGGGGTGCTGGACGTTGCTGTGGAGGTGTCCTGGGTGGCCGTGGGGGTCCCTGGGGTGGCCGTGGTGGTGTCCAGGGTGGCAGTGGACACCGTGGTGGTCCCTGGGGTGGCTGTTGGTGCTGTGGTGGCCACTTGGGTGGTCGTGGTCATCTCCAGGGTGGTGTGGGATTCCGTGGAGGTGTCCTGGGTGGTCACAGAGGTCACTGGAGGGGTGGACGTTGCCTCAGAGGTCTCCTGGGTGGCCGTGGAGGTCATTTGGGTCACGGTGCTGCTGTCCAGGCTGGTGGTCAGTGACGTGGGGGTCTCTTGGGTGGCCGTGGAGGTCCCTGGGGTGGTCACAGAGGTCACAGGAGGGGTGGACGTTGCCGTGGAGATCCCTGGGGTCACGGTGCTGCTGTCCAGGCTGGTGGTCAGCGACGTGGGGGTCTCTTGGGTGACCGTGGATGACCCCAGGGTGACCGTGGTCATCTCCAGGGTGGTACTGGACTCTGTGGAGGTCACCTGGGTGGTCACGGTGGCCCCCGGGGTCATGGTGGTGTCTGGGGTGGTCTTGGAGGTGTCCAGGCTGGTGGTCAGTGGCGTGGGGGCCACTGAGGTGGTGCTGGGTGCCATGGAGGTCACCCAGATGGACGTGGGTGACCCTGGGGTGACCATGGAGGTCCCTGGAGGGCTGGACATTGCCGTGGAGGTGTCCTGGGTGGCCGTGGAGGTCCCTTGGGCCACTGTGGAGGTGTCCAGGGTGGTCTTGGAGGTGTCCAGGGGGGTGGTCGGTGATGTGGGGGTCTCTGATGTGGCTGTGGAGGTCTCTGGGGTCACCGTGGGGGTCCCTGGGGTGGTGCTGGAGGTCACCAGAGGGGTGGACACTGTCGTGGGGGTCCCTGGGGTCACGGTGGTGCGTTCCAGACTGGTGGTCAGTGCTGTGGGGGTCTCTGAGGTGGGTGTGGTGGTCCCTGAGGTGCTGCTGGACACTGTGGGGGTCTCTGGGGTGGTCACTGAGGTCACAGGAAGGGTGGACGTTGCCATGGGGGTCTCCTGGGCGGTGGTAGATGACCCTGGAATCATCGAGGTGCTGTCCAGGGTGGTCTTGGAGGTGTCCAGGCTGGTGGTCAGTGCTGTGGTGGTTACTGGGGTATCTGTGATGGTCCATGAGGTGGTGCTGGGTTCTCTGGAGGTCACCCAGGTGGCCGTGGGTGACCCTGGGGTGGTCACTGAGGTCAGTGGAGGGGTGGACGTTGCCATGGAGGTGTCCTGGGTGGCCGTGGTGGTCCTTTGGGCCATCGTGGTGCTGTCCAGGGTGGTGGTCAGTGACGTGGGGGTCCCTGGGGTGCTCCCCATGGTGTCTGGGGTGCTGCTGGACACCGTGGAACTGTCTGGGGTGGCCGTGGGTGACCCTGGGGTGACCATGGAGGTCACTGGAGTGCTGGACGTTGCCAGGGAAGTGTCCTGGGTGGCCGTGGGGGTCCCAGGGGTCACAGTGCTGCTGTCCAGGCTGGTGGTCAGTGACGTGGGGGTCTCTTGGGTGACCGTGGATGACCCCAGGGTGACCGTGGTCATCTCCAGGGTGGTGCTGGACTCTGAGGAGGTCACCTGGGTGGTCATGGTGGCCCCCGGGGTCATGGTGGTGTCTGGGGTGGTCTTGGAGGTGTCCAGGCTGGTGGTCAGTGGCGTGGGGGTCCCTGGGGTGGTGCTGGGTGCCATGGAGGTCACCCAGGTGGCCGTGGGTGACCCTGGGGTGACCATGGAGGTCACTGGGGTGCTGGACATTGCCGTGGAGGTGTCCTGGGTGGCCGTGGGGGTCCCTGGGCTGGCCGTGGTGGTGTCCAGGGTGGCACTGGACACCGTGGTGGTCCCTGGGGTGGCTGTTGGTGCTGTGGTGGCCACTTGGGTGGTCGTGGTCATCTCCAGGGTGGTGTGGGATTCTGTGGAGGTGTCCTGGGTGGCCGTGGTGGTCCTTTGGGTCATCGTGGTGCTGTCCAGGCTGGTGGTCAGTGACGTGGGGGTCTCTTGGCTGGCCATGGTGGTCCCTGGGGTGGCCATGGATGACCCTGGTGTGACCATGGAGGTCACTGGGGTGCTGGACGTTGCCGTGGAGGTGTCCTGGGTGGCCGTGGAGGTCCCAGGGGTCATCGTGGTGCTGTCCAGGGTGGTCTTGGAGGTGTCCAGGGGGGTGGTCGGTGATGTGGGGGTCTCTGATGTGGCTGTGGAGGTCTCTGGGGTCACCGTGGGGGTCCCTGGGGTGGTGCTGGAGGTCACCAGAGAGGAGGACACTGTCGTGGGGGTCCCTGGGGTCACGGTGCTGGTGTCCAGGCTGGTGGTCAGTGCTGTGGGGGTCTCTGAGGTGGGTGTGGTGGTCCCTGAGGTGCTGCTGGACACTGTGGGGGTCTCTGGGGTGGTCACTGAGGTCACAGGAAGGGTGGACGTTGCCATGGGGGTCTCCTGGGCGGTGGTAGATGACCCTGGAGTCATCGAGGTGCTGTCCAGGGTGGTCTTGGAGGTGTCCAGGCTGGTGGTCAGTGCTGTGGTGGTCACTGAGGTGTCTGTGATGGTCCATGAGGTGGTGCTGGGTTCTCTGGAGGTCACCCAGGTGGCCGTGGATGACCCTGGGGTGGTCACTGAGGTCAGTGGAGGGGTGGACGTTGCCGTGGACGTGTCCTGAGGGGACATGGACGTCGCTGGGGTCATGGTGGAGGTGTCCAGGGTGGTGGTCAGTGACGTGGGGGTCCCTGGGGTGGTGCTGGGTGCCATGGAGGTCACCCAGGTGGCCGTGGATGGCCCTGGGGTGGTCACTGAGGTCACTGGGGGGGTGGACGTTGCCGTGGAGGTGTCCTGGGTGGCCGTGGAGGTCATTTGGGTCACGGTGCTGGTGTCCAGGGTGGTGGTCAGTGACATGGGGGTCACTGGGGTGACCGTGGGGGTCTCTGGGGTGGTGCTGGGTCCCATGGAGGTCACCCAGGTGGCCGTGGATGACCCTGGGGTGGTCACTGAGGTCACTGGGGGGGTGGACGTTGCCACAGAGGTGTCCTGGGTGGCCGTGGGGGTCCCTGGGGTGGTTGCCGTGGTCTCTGGGGTGGCCGTGGACACTGTGGGGATCCCTGGGGTGACCATGGTGGTCCCTGGGGTGGCTGTTGGTGCTGTGGTGACCTCTTGGGTGGTTGTGGTCATCTCCAGGGTAGTGTGGGATTCTGTGGAGGTGTCCTGAGTGGCTGTGGGTGACCCTGGGGTGGTCACTGAGGTCATTGGAGTGCTGGACGTTGCCATGGGGGTGTCCTGGGTGGCCGTGGGTATCTCCAGGCTGGTGGTCAGTGACGTGCTGGTCACTGGGGTGGTGCTGGACACTGTGGAGGTCACCCAGGTGGCCGTGGGTGACCCTGGGGTGGTCACTGAGGTCACTGGAGGGGTGGACGTTGCCATGGAGGTGTCCTGGGTGGCCGTGGTGGCCGCAGGGGTCACGGTGCTGCTGGCCAGGGTGGTGGTCAGTGGCGTGGGGGTCCCTGGGGTGGTCGTCATGGTCCATGGGGTGACAGTGGACACTGCGGGGGTCTCTGGGATGGTGCTGGGAGCCATTGAGGTCCCTGTGGTGGCCACGCTGGTTTCTGTGGTGGCCACGCTGGTCCCTGTGGTGGCCACACTGGTTTCTGAGGTGGCCACACTGGTTTCTGTGGTGGCCACGCTGGTCTCTGTGGTGGCCACGCTGGTCTCTGTGGTGGCCATGCTGGTTTCTGTGGTGGCCACGCTGGTCCCTGTGGTGGCCACACTGGTTTCTGAGGTGGCCACGCTGGTTTCTATGGTAGCCACAGTGGTTTCTGTGGTGGCCACGCTGGTCTCTGTGGTGGCCACGCTGGTTTCTGAGGTGGCCACGCTGGTCTCTGTGGTGGCCACGCTGGTTTCTGTGGTGGCCACGCTGGTCTCTGTGGTGGCCACACTGGTTTCTGTGGTGGCCACACTGGTCTCTGAGGTGGCCACACTGGTCCCTGGGGTGGCCACGCTGGTCCCTGTGGTGGCCACGCTGGTCTCTGAGGTGGCCACACTGGTTTCTGTGGTGGCCACAGTGGTTTCTGAGGTGGCCACGCTGGTTTCTGTGGTGGTCACGCTGGTCTCTGTGGTGGCCACGCTGGTTTCTGAGGTGGCCACGCTGGTTTCTGAGGTGGCCACGCTGGTGTCTGTGGTAGCCACAGTGGCCACCATGGCGGCTGCGGGGGAGGGTCCAGAGTGAGCAGAGACCCCCAGGGAGGAGACCCGGCCTTCATCATCCTCCTCATCCTCATCCTCCCTTCATCCCCCTCCAGCCTCTCCCCATCGTCCCCGCCTTCCTCCTCCTCCTCATCCTCCCCCAAAACCTTCAGGTCACGGATCCTTCCAACCCCAACTCCTCCTCCTCTTCTTCATCCTCCTCTTCCTCCTCCAAGCCCTCCAGATCATGAACCCTCAAACCTTCCTCCTTTTTCTCATCCTCCTCTTCCTCCTCCTCCACCAGACCAGGGACCCCTCTGACCCCAACTCCTCTTCATCCTCATCCTCCTCCTCCTCCTTCACACCTGAACCCCTCCGACCTCTCCCACCCCAATTCCTTCCCCTCTTCTTCATCCTCTTCCTCCTCATCCTCCTTTCTCATCCTCTTCATCCTCCTCTTCTTCATCCCCTTCATCTTCCTCCTCCTCCTTCAGATCTGAGCCCCTCCAGCCTCTCCCTCCCCAATTCCTGCTCCTCTTCCTCATCCTCCTCTTCTTCATCTTCTTCCTCCTCCTCCTCCTCCTCCAGGACCTTCAGACCATGGACCCCTCCGACCCCAACTCCTCTTCCTCTTCTTCATCCCCTTCACCCTCCTCCAAGATCTTCAGATCTGAACCTCTCCCACCCCAATTCTTCCTCCTTTTCCTCATCCTCCTCTTCCTCATCCCCTTCATCTTCCTCCTCCTCCTTCAGATCTGAGCCCCTCCAGCCTCTCCCACCCCAGTTCTTCCTCCTCTTCTTCATCCTCTTCACCCTCCTTCTCCTCTTCTTCATCCTGCTCTTCCTCATCCCCTTCCTCTTCCTCCAAGACCTTCAGATCACGAACCCCTCAGACCCCAACTCCTCTTCCTCTTCCTCATCCCCTTCATCCTCCTCCTCCTTTTCTTCATCCCCCTCTTCCTCATTCCCTTCGTCTTCATCCCCTTCATCCTCCTCTTCTTCATCCTCCTCAACACCTTCAGATCTGAACCCCCCCAACCTCTCCCACCCCAATTCTTCCTCCTTTTCCTCATCCTCCTCTTCCTCATCCTCTTCCACTCCTCCAGCCTCTCCCACCCCAATGCCTCCTCTTCCTCATCCTCCTTCATCCCCTTCATCTTCCTCTTCCTCCTAGACCGTCAGATCTGAACCCCCCCAACCTCTTCCACCCCAGTTCTTCCTCCTCTTCCTCATCCTCCTCTTCTTCATCCTCCTTTTCCTCATCCTCCTCTTCTTCATCCTCATCTTCCTCCCCCCGTGTCCCCCCGTGTCCCCCCGTGTCCCCCCGGTGTCCCCCCGTGTCCCCCCCGGTGTCCCCCGTGTCCCCCCGTGTCCCCCCGTGTCCCCCCGTGTCCCCCCGTGTCCCCCCATGTCCTCCCCCGTGTCCCCCCCGTGTCCCCCCATGTCCTCCCCCGTGTCCCTCCCGTGTCCTCCCCGGTGCCCCCCCGTGTCCCCCCGTGTCCCCCCGTGTCCCCCCGTGTCCCCCCGTGTCCCCCCCGTGTCCCCCCCGTGTCCCCCCGTGTCCCCCCCGTGTCCCCCCCCGTGTCCCCTCCCCTCTCACCTGCCAGGACCCAGGTGAGCAGCACCAGGCCCCTCCCCCGCTGTCCCCCCGCCATTGTCCCCGCGCTGTCCCCGACTGGGCGCGCGCCAGCGCCGCCGGCGACAATTTGAGGGGGTGGGGGGGGGGGGGGTGACAGTGGGTGGCCCCGGACCTTTGTCCCCAGGGTGGGACTGGGGGGGTGGCGGGCGGTGACACGCGGGGGTGACACACGAAGTGACACACGCGCCGGAGAATGCGGCGGCCGCGCCCCGCGCCCCGCGCTTCCTGCAGCTGCCACCCGCGGGGACACGGGGGGGACACGGGTGGGGACACGGGGTGGGGACACGCGGGGGTGGCACCGAGATCGGGGGGGACACGGGGATGGGGACACGGGGATGGGGACACGGGAGTGTCACTGGGTTTGGTGGGGACACGGAGGCGTCAACGACATCGGGAGGGACACGGGGGTGGCACCGAGATCGGGGGGGACACGGGGATGGGGACACGGGAGTGTCACTGGGTTTGGTGGGGACACGGAGGCGTCAATGACATCGGGAGGGACACGGGGGTGGGGACACTGAGGTGTCACCACGATCGAGAGGGACACGGGGGTGGCACCGAGATCGGGGGGGACACGGAGGTGCCCTGGTGACCGACAGGGACACGGGGATGGGGACACGGGAGTGTCACCGACATCGGGAGGGACATTGGGGTGTCACCAAGATAGTGGGGACACGGGGATGGGGACACCGAGATCGGTGGGGACACGGGGATGGGGACACTGAGGTGTCACCACGATCGAGAGGGACACGCGGGGGTGGCACCGAGATCGGGGGGGACACGGGGATGGGGACACGGAGGTGTCACCGACACTGGGGGGGACACGGGAGTGTCACCAGGATCGGGAGGGACATTGGGGTGGCACCGAGATCGGAGGGGACCCGGGGATGGGGACAGGAGGGGACACCGGGGTGGGTGACACAGAAATGCCACCAGGATCGGTGTAGGGGACACGGGGATGTCACCAAGATCGGGGGACACGGGGATGCCCTGGTGACCGACAGGGACACGGGGACAGGAGGGGACACCGGGATCGGTGGCGATGGGGACGTGGGATTGTCACACGGATCAGTGGGGACATGAGAGTGTCACCGAGTTTGGGGGGACACGGGGACGGGGACACGGGGGTGTCCTGGTGACCGACAGGGACACGGGGACGGGGACAGGAGGGGACACCGGGGTGGGTGACACAGAAATGCCACCAGGATCGGTGTAGGGGACACGAGGATGGGGACACTGAGGTGACACCGGGATCGGGGGGACACCAGGATGGGGACACGGGGGTGTCCTGGTGGCCGACAGGGACACGGGGACAGGAGGGGACACCGGGATTGGTGGCAATGGGGACACTGAGATGTCACCAGGATCGGTGTAGGGGACAGGAGGTGTCCTGGTGACCGACAGGGACACCAGGATGGGGACAGGAGGGGACACCGAGATCGGTGGCGATGGGGACGTGGGATTGTCACACGGATCAGTGGGGACATGAGAGTGTCACCGAGTTTGGGGGGACGCGGGGACGGGGACAGGAGGGGACACCGGGGTGGGTGACACAGAAATGTCACTGAGGTCGGTGTGGGGGACACCAGGATGGGGACACGGGGGTGTCCTGGTGGCCGTCAGGTACATCCCAGTCCCTCCCAGTCCGTCCCAGTCCCTCCCAGTCCCTCCCAGGGGTGTCCCCATGACGTCACCACGGCCCCACCTGTGCAGGTGACCCTCGGCCGGCGGCCAAGGCGGGGACACACCCAGGACAGGGACACACCTGGGACAGGGACACACCTGGGACAGGGACACACCTGGGGACTCACCTGGGCACAAAACTGGGATGGGGCTGGGACTCACCTGGGGCTCACCTGGGGGACAAAACTGGGGACACACCTGGGGTACACCTGAGACACCTGGATCTCACCTGGGGACTCACCTGGGGACAAACCTGGATCTCACCTGGGACAGGGACACACCTGGGGTTCACCTGGATCTCACCTGGGGACAAACCTGGAACTCACCTGAGATACACCTGGGGCTCACCTGGGACAGGGTTGGGGACACACCTGGGGACAGGGACACACCTGGAGAAACACCTGGGCACAAAACTGGGGACTCACCTGGGGACAAAACGGGGGACAGGGCTGGGGACACACCTGGGACTCACCTGGGGACAGGGACACACCTGGGATACACCTGGGGACAAACCTGGGACGGGGCTGGGACTCACCTGGGGCTCACCTGGGACAGGGTTGGGGACAAACCTGGAACTCACCTGGGGACACACCTGGGGACAAACCTGGGGACAGGGCTGGGACTCACCTGGGGGGGAGGGGACACACCTGGGACACACCTGGGCATAAAACTGGGACTCACCTGGGACACGCCCAGGACACGTCAGCGGCGGGAACCGCGACAGGAGAGACCTGGGGGGGGAGGGGACACACCTGGGGGGGAGGGGGACACACCTGGGGGGGGAGGGGACACACCTGGGGGGGAGGGGACACACCTGGGGGGGGAGGGGACACACCTGGGGGGGAGGGGGACACACCTGGGGGGGGAGGGGGACACACCTGGGGGGGGACAGGGACACACCTGGGGGGGAGGTGACACACCTGGGGGGAGGGGACACACCTGGGGGGGGGAGGGGACACACCTGAGCTCGCCCCGCCCATCACGTGACTCACCTGCGCCCTTCCCCCCACCTGTTCCCAATCCCCCCCCAAATCCCCAAAAAAATTCCCCCCAAAATTCCCAAATTCCCCCATCAAAAATTCCCCCAAAAATTCCTAAATTCCCCCAAAATTCCCCCAAAATCCTTCAACCCCCCCCCAAAAATCCTCAATCCTCAAAAATTCCCCCAAAATTCCCCAAATCCCCCAAAATCCTCAATCCCCCAAAATTCCCCAAAATTCCCCAAAATCCTCAAAATCCTCAATCCCCCAAAATTCCCCAAAAATCCCCCAAATCCTCAAAATCCTCAATCCCCCAAAATTCCCAAAATTCCCCAAAATCCTCAATCCCCCAAAATTCCCCAAAAATCCCCCAAATTAACCCCAAAATTCCCCCAAAATTCCCCAAAATCCCCCAAAATCCCAAAATCCCCTCAAAATTCCCAAATTCCCTCAACCCCCCCCCGGCCAAATCCTTAATTCCCAAAAATCCCAAAATTCCCAAAAAATTCCCCCAAAATCCCCCAAATTCTCCCCCCCCGGCTGTGATTTTGGGGTGGGGGTTGGGCAGCGCATCCTCCCTTCCCCTCCCCCCTCCCCCTCCCCGCGATGCCGTTGCGGGGGGAGGGGCGGCGCTGCCGCAGGGGGGAGGGGCGGCTCCTTCGGCCCCTCCCCCTCCCTCCCCCCTCCCCCCCCCCCCCAATTTAACCCTCCCCTCCCCCCCCCGCTGTTTTCCAGCCGCCGCAGCCGCAGCGAGGCCGGAGCCGCGCGAGGGGTCGGTGCCGCCCCTCCCCCACCCCCCCAAAAAAATCCCATCCCCCCCCCCCCCATCGGGACCCCCCCCCCACCTCCCCCCAGGGCCCCTCCCCCCCCCCATTACCTGCGGCCCCCCATCGCCCCTCCCCCACCCCGAGACCCCCCCTCATTTCCCCTCCCCCACCCTATAGACCCCCCCTCCCCCATCGCCCCTCCCCCACCCTGGGGACCCCCTCCCATCCGCCCCCTCCCCCCCCCCGGTACGATGTTTTGGGTGGGGGGAGGGGCTCCGTGGGGCGTGGCCGGGGGGGGGGGAGGGGTCCCCTATGGATCTATAGGGGATGGGGGAGGGGTCCCTATAGGGCCGGGGGGTTCCCTATAGGGCCGGATCTATAGGGCCGGGGGGTTCCCTATGGATCTATAGGGGATGGGGGAGGGGTCTCTATAAGGGATGGGAGGGGTCTCTATGGATCTATAGGGGATGGGGGGGTCCCTATAGGGCCGGATCTATAGGGGATGGGTGTTCCCTATGGATCTATAGGGGCTGGGGGTTTCCATAGGGTTGGATCCATTCTATAGGGGATGGGGAGGGGTCCCTATAGGTCCAGATCTATAGGGGATGGGGGGTTCCCTATGGATCTGTAGGGCCGGGGGGTCTCTGTGGATCTATAGGGGATGGGGAGGGGTCTCTATAGGGGATGGGGTGTTCCCTATGGATCTATAGGGCAGGAGGGTTCCCTATGGATCTATAGGGATCTCCAGGGCTGTTTCTATGGGGTTGAGCATCTCCCTATGGATCTATAGGGGATGGGGGGTCCCTGTGGATCTATAGGGGATGGGGGGGTCCCTATGGAATAGAGGCAGGGGTCCCTTTGGGGCCAGGAGAGTCCCTATGGATCTGTAGGGGATGGGGAGGGGTCCCCATAGGGCCGGATCTATAGGGGATGGGGGGTTCCTGTGGATCTATAGGGGCTGGGGGTCTCTATAGGGAAGGATCTATAGGGGATTGTGGGGGGGTCTCTATAGGGCCGGAGGTCCCTATGGATCTATGGGGCCGGGGAGTCTCTATAGGGGATGGGGGGGTCTCTATGGGGTCTCTATGGGGCGGGGTCTCTATGGGGTCTCTATAGGGGATGGGGGGGTCTCTATGGGGCCGGGGAGTCTCTATAGGGGACCGGGGGGGTCTCTATAGGGATTGAGGGGGGTCTCTATAGGGTCTTTATAGGGATTGGGGGGGTCCTTATGGATTTATAGGGCCGGGATTCTCTATAGGGAATGGGGGGGGGGGGGGTCTCTATAGGGAATGGGGGAGTCTCTATAGGGTCGGGGGGGTCTCTATGGGGTCCCTATGGGGTCTCTATAGGGGGTGGGGGTCTCTCTATAGGGCCGGGTCGTCCCCCCCCGCCCCTCCCCCCCCACCCCCGCTGTTTCCGGCCGGGGATTTTTGGGCTATTTTTGGGAGGCGCCACCTGCCCTGAGGGTGGGGGGAGGGGCACGGGGGGGGGGGGGGGGGGGGGGGGTCCCTATGGGGGGAGGGGCACTGGGACAAACTGGGATAATCTGGGAGGGGGCACTGGGGGGGTCTCACAGCCCTAAAAATTGGGGACCCCCCCCCCCCACCCAATTCCATGAGTCACTCCCATCCCCCCAAATCCTGCCCAAAATGGGGACCCTCCCCCTCCCCAAAATCCCACCCCCGGGGGATCCCCAAATCCCCTCGAGACCCCCCAAATCCCACCCCAATAGCGACCCCCTACCCAAATGGAGACCCCTCCCCAAAATCCAACCCAGCTGGGGACCCCTCCTCACATAGGGGACCCTCCCCAAATCCCACCCCCTTCCCACCAAGGGGGATCCCCAAATTACCCCATAACCCCCCCAAATCCCACCCCAACAGCGACCCCCACCCAATTGGGGACCCTCCCCAAAATCCCACCCCCGGGGGATCCCCAAAACCCCCCCTGACCCCCCGAATCCCCCCTAAATGGAGACCCCTCCCCAAATAGGAAACCCTCCCCAAAATCCCACCCCTAAGGGAGACCCAAATCCCCCCTTGACCCCCCCAAATGGAGACCCCTCCCCAAATCCCATCCCCGGGGGATCCTCAAACCCCCCCTGACCCCCCAAATCCCACCCCAATAGCGACCCCCACCCAATTGGGGACCCCTCCCCAAATCCCACCCCCGGGGAATCCCCAAAACCACCCCCGACCCCCCAAACCCCCCCCCCCAAAATCCCCCCTGACCCCCCAAAATTCTCTCTCTCTCTCTCTCTCTCTCTCTCCGCAGCCTCCGCCGCCATGGGGGGTCACCCATCGCCGCCGCCCCTCCCCCTCCCCCTCCTCCTCCTCCTCCTCCTCACCCCCCCCCACGTGGCCGCCGAGGACCCTCTGGTGGCCGCCACCACCTCGGGCGCCGTCCGCGGCTTCCACGTCCCCGCCGGCCCCTCCTCGGTGGCCGCGGCGTTTTTGGGGATCCCCTACGCCGAGCCCCCCCTGGGCCCGCTGCGCTTCGCCCCGCCCCGCCCCGCCCGGCCCTGGGGGGGGGTCCTGGAGGCCGCGTCCCACCCCCACGCCTGCTTCCAGCCGGTGGACACCATGTTCCCGGGCTTCGGCGGCTCCGAGATGTGGAACCCCAACCGCGAGATGAGCGAGGACTGCCTCTACCTCAACGTCTGGGCGCCGGTCCCGCGCCCGGCGGCGCCGGCGCCGGTGCTGGTTTGGATCTACGGCGGCGGCTTCTACAGCGGCGCCGCCTCGCTGGACGTGTACGACGGGCGGTTCCTGGCGGCGGCCGAGCGCGTGCTGGTGGTGTCCATGAACTACCGCGTCGGCGCCTTGGGCTTCCTGGCGCTGCCCGGCCACCCCGAGGCTCCCGGCAACGTGGGCCTGCTGGACCAGCGCCTGGCGCTGCGCTGGGTCCAGGCCAACATCGCGGCGTTCGGCGGCGACCCCGGCGCCGTCACCCTGTTCGGCGAGAGCGCCGGCGCGGCCTCGGCGGGGCTGCACCTGCTGTCGGCCGGCAGCCGCGGGCTGTTCCGCCGCGCCGTGCTGCAGAGCGGCTCGCCCAACGGGCCCTGGGCCACCGTGGGGGCGGCCGAGGGCCGGCGGCGGGCGGCCAGGCTGGGCCGGCTGCTGGGGTGCGGCGGCGCGGGCGCCGGCGGCGCGGTGACCAACGAGACGGAGCTGCTGGGCTGCCTGCGCGCCGCCGCGCCGCCGCAGCTGGTGGAGCACGAGGCGGCCGTGCTGCCGCAGCAGGGCGTCTTCCGCTTCGCCTTCGTGCCCGTGGTGGACGGCGAGTTCCTGGCCGACACCCCCGAGGCGCTGCTGGGCGGCGCCGGCCCCGCCGAGGCCGAGGTGCTGCTGGGCGCCGTGCAGGACGAGGGCACCTATTTCCTGGTGTACGGCGTGCCGGGCTTCGGCAAGGACAACGAGAGCCTGATCAGCCGCGAGGAGTTCCTGGGCGGCGTGCGGCTGGGCGTGCCGCAGGCCAACGAGCTGGCGGCCGAGGCCGTGGTGCTGCAGTACACCGACTGGCTGGACCAGGACAACCCCGTCAAGAACCGCGAGGCGCTGGACGACATCGTGGGCGACCACAACGTGGTGTGCCCGCTGATGCACTTCGCCCAGCGCTGGGCCGAGCGCGGCGGCACCGTCTTCGCCTACCTGTTCGACCACCGCGCCTCCAACCTGCTGTGGCCGCCCTGGATGGGCGTCCCCCATGGCTACGAGATCGAGTTCGTCTTCGGGCAGCCCCTCAACCCCGGGCTCAACTACACGGCCGAGGAGGAGGCGCTGAGCCGGCGCATCATGAGATACTGGGGCAACTTCGCCCGCACCGGGTACGGGCAGCGGGGGGCAGGGAGGGGAGGGGGAAATGGGTGGAAAATGGATGGATGGATGGGATGGATGGGATGGATGGGTTGGAGGGAATGGCGTTGGGTTGAATGAGTTGGGTTGGGTTGGGTTGGGATGGGATGAGCTGGGTTGGATGAGTTGGGTTCAGTTGGGATGAGCTGGATTGAACGAGTTGGGTTGGGATGAGTTGGGTTGGGTTGAGTTAGGATGAGTTAGGATGAGTTGTTTTGGGGTTGGATTTAGTTGGATGCCCTCAGTTGGGTTGGGTTGCAATGAGAAGGAGGCGCTGAGCCGGCGCATCATGAGATACTGGGGCAACTTCGCCCGCACCGGGTACGGGCAGCGGGGGGCAGGGAGGGGAGGGGGAAGTGGGTGGAAAATGGATGGATGGATGGATGGGATGGATGGGTTGGAGGGAATGGCGTTGGGTTGAATGAGTTGGGTTGGGTTGGGTTGGGATGGGATGAGCTGGGTTGGATGAGTTGGGTTCAGTTGGGTTGGGTTGGATTGGGATGGGATGAGCTGGGTTGGATGAGTTGGGTTGGGTTGGATTGGGATGGGATGAGCTGGGTTGGATGAGTTGGGTTGGGTTGGGTTGGATTGGGATGGGATGAGCTGGGTTGGATGAGTTGGGTTGGGTTGGATTGGGATGGGATGAGCTGGGTTGGATGAGTTGGGTTGGGTTGGGTTGGGTTGGGATGGGATGAGCTGGGTTGGATGAGTTGGGTTCAGTTGGGATGAGCTGGATTGAACGAGTTGGGTTGGGATGAGTAGGGTTGGGTTGAGTTAGGATGAGTTAGGATGAGTTGTTTTGGGGTTGGATTTAGTTGGATGCCCTCAGTTGGGTTGGGTTGCAATGAGAAGGAGGCGCTGAGCCGGCGCATCATGAGATACTGGGGCAACTTCGCCCGCACCGGGTACGGGCAGCGGGGGGCAGGGAGGGGAGGGGGAAGTGGGTGGAAAATGGATGGATGGATGGATGGATGGATGGGTTGGAGGGAATGGCGTTGGGTTGAATGAGTTGGGTTGGGTTGGGTTGGGTTGGGTTGGGATGGGATGAGCTGGGCTGGATGAGTTGGGTTGGGTTGGGTTGAGCTGGATTGAACGAGTTGGATTGGGATGGGCTGGGTTTGATGAGTTGGGTTGGGCTGGATTGGGTTGGGTTGAGTTGGGATGAGCTGGGTTGGATGAGTTGGGTTCAGTTGGGTTGGGTTGGGATGGGATGAGCTGGGTTGGATGAGGTGGGTTCAGTTGGGATGAGCTGGATTGAACAAGTTGGGTTGGGATGAGTTGGGTTGGAGTTGGGATGAGTTGTTTTGGGGTTGGGTTGAGTTGGATGCCCTCAGTTGGGTTGGGTTGAGTTGGGTTGGGATGAGTTGGGTTGGGTTGTTTTGGGGTTGGATTGAGTTGCATACCCTCAGTTGGGTTGGGTTGCAATGAGTTGAGTTGGGTTGGGTTCTTTTGGGGTTGGGTTGGCTCGGATGACCTTGGTTGGGTTGGAACGACTTGGGTTTGGTTGGGATGAGTTATTTGGGGTTGGGTCTGAGTTGGATGCCCTTGGTTGAGTTGGGTTGTGATGAGTTGGGTTGGGTTGAGTTGGGTTGGGTTGTTTTGGGGTTGGGTTGAGTTGGATGCCCTCAATTGGGTTGGGTTGGGTTGGGATGAATTCAGTCAGGTTGGTTTGGGTTGTTTTGGGGTTGGGTTGGCTTGGATGCCCTTGGTTGGATTGGGAAGAGTTGTTTTGGGTTGGGTTGGGTTCGGTTGTGATGAGTTGTTTTGGGGTTGGCTTGGCTTGGATGCCCTCAGTTGGGTTGGGTTGAGTTGTGATGAGTTGAGTTGGGTTGAGTTCTTTTGGGTTTGGGTTGAGTCGGGTGCCCCCAGTTGGGTTGGGTTGGGGGATGAGTTGTTTCGGGGTTGGGTTGGGTGCCCCCAGTTGGGTTGGGTTGAGTTGGGATGAGTTGAGTTGGGTTGTTTTGGGTTTGGGTTGAGTCGGGTGCCCCCAGTTGGGTTGGGTTGGGTTGGGTTGAGTTGAGTTGGGTTGGGTTGGGTTTGGGTTGAGTTGGGTGCCCCCAGTTGGGTTGGGTTGGGTTGGGTTGAGTCGGGTGCCCCCAGTTGGGTTGGGTTGGGTTTGGGTTGAGTTGGGTGCCCCCAGTTGGGTTGTTTTGGGTTTGGGTTGAGTCGGGTGCCCCCAGTTGGGTTGGGTTGGGTTGGGTGCCCCCAGTTGGGTTGGGTTGGGTTGGGTTGAGTTGGGTGCCCCCAGTTGGGTTGGGTTGGGTTGAGCTCTTTTGGGGTTGGATCGGCTTTTGGAGTTTCTCTGTTGGGTCGAGCCCCACCCCGGCCCCGCCCCTGCCCCGCCCTGACCCCACCCTGACCCCGCCGTGCCGGTGCCGGCGCCGGCGCCGCAGGGACCCCAACGAGCCGTCGGAGCGCGAGCGGCGCTGGCCGTCCTACACGGCGGCGGGACAGAGCTACGCCCGGCTGAACGCGCGGCCGCTCGCCGTGGCGCAGGGACTGCGCGCCCAGGCCTGCGCCTTCTGGACACGGTTCCTGCCCAAACTGCTCAACGTCACCGGTGAGGGACACGGGGACATTGGGGACATTGGGGGGATTGGGGACATTGGGGGGATTGGGGACATTGGGGACATTGGGGACATTGGGGGGATTGGGGACATTGGGGGGATTGGGGACATTGGGGACATTGGGGACATTGGGGGACATTGGGGACATTGGGGACATTGGGGACATTGGGGACATTGGGGACATTGGGGACATTGGGGACATTGGGGGGATTGGGGACATTGGGGGACATGGGGGACATTGGGGACATTGGGGGGATTGGGGGGATTGGGGACATTGGGGGGATTGGGGACACTGGGGACATTGGGGGACATTGGGGGGATTGGGGACATGGGGGACATTGGGGGACATTGGGGACATTGGGGGGATTTGGGACATTGGGGGATTGGGGACATTGGGGGACATTGAGGATTCAGGGAGATTTTAAGTTTTTTACGGGTGTTTTTTGGGGGTTTTGGGGCAGATTTTGGGGCAATTTTGGGGGGGTTTCGAGGCGGTTTTGGAGGGTTTGGGGGGGGCTGTTCTTGGGTTTTTGGGAGTCACCGGTTGAGATTTCGGGGTTTCGCTGATTTGGGGGTTCCTGGGAATTTTCGGTGGATTTGAGCAAATTCTGGGGGGTTTTTGGGGTGGATTCAGGGAGATTTTAGGGTTTTTTAGGGGTGGCTTTGGGGCAGTTTCTGGAGGGTTTTTGGGATGGTTTTGGAGTTTTAGGGGGGTTTGGGACAGTTTCTGGGGATTCTTGTGGTGGTTTTTGGGGTTTTTTGGGCAGTTTAGAGGCGTTTTGGGGCGTTTTTTGAGGTTTTTGGGCCGGTTTTGGGGATTTTGGGGCAGTTTTTGGGGGTTTATGGGATGGTTTTGGCGTTTTTTACGGCAATGCCTAGGGCTTTGGGGAGTGGTTTTGAGGGTTTTTTTGCCAGTTCAGAGGGGCTTTGGGGCGGTTTCTGAGGGTTTTTGGGGTGGTTTTGGGAGTTTTTTGGGTCGGTTTTTGGGGTTTTCGGGGTCCCCCGTTCAGATTTGGGGGTCCCCGGTTCAGATTTGGGGGTCCCCACGCTGATTTTGGGGCTCTGCAGGGCCCATGGAGGAGGCCGAGCGCCAGTGGCGGCTGGAGTTTCACCGCTGGAGCTCGTACATGATGCGCTGGAAGAGCCAGTTCGAGCTCTACAGCCGCCAGGAGCGCTGCCAGCCGCTCTAGGGACCCCAAAACCCGCCTGGGGCACCCCAAAACCCGCCTGGGGCGCCCCAAAACCCACCTGGGGCACCCCAAAATCCATCCAGGCAATCCAATCCTTCCAGAAATCCACCCCGGGACTCCAGAAATCCACCCAGGGTATCCCAAGACCTGCCCAAGGACTCTAGAAACCCACCCAGGGATGCCCAAAACCCACCTGGGGGACTCCAAAATCCACCTGGGGCACCCCAAAAACAGCCTGGGGCACCCCAAAATCCATCCAGGCAATCCAATCCTTCCAAAAATCCACCCAGGGTATCCCAAAACCTGCCCAAGGACTCCAGAACCCACCCAGGGACGCCAAAAGCCACCTGGGGCACCCTAAAATCCACCTGGGGCACCCCAAAATCCACCTGAGGGACCCCAAAATCCACCTGGGGCACCCCAAAATCCATCCAGGCAATCCAATCCTTCCAGAAATCCACCCCAGGGAACCTAAAAACCCACCCAGGGCATCCCAAAATCCACCTGGGGCACCCCAAAAACCACCCAGGGCACCCCAAAAACCACCCAGGGCACCCCAAAATCCACCCAAAGACTCCAGAAATCCACCCAGGGTATCCCAAAACCCACCTGGGGTGCCCCAAAACCTGCCCAAGGACTCCAGAAACTCGCCCAGGGACGCCAAAAACCGCCTGGGGCACCCCAAAATCCACCCAGGGACCCCAAAAATCCCTCCCAGACCCCCCCAAAATTCCCCTCTGACACCCCAAAATCCTGCCCAGAAACCCCAAAATCCACTCCAGAAACCCCAAAACAGCCCCAGACACCCCAAAAATCCCAAAATTCCCCAACCCCAAACCCTCCAGCACCCCAAAATTTGGGGCCCCCCCCAGTGCCCTCGTCAGTGTGACCCTAATAAAGGCTCAAAGCCAAACCTGACTCATGGGGGGACCCCAAAAATGGGGGGGGGACCCCAAAAATGGGGGGGGAAACGGATGGGGGGGAAACGGATGGGGGGAAACGGATGGGGACCCCAAATTCTGGGGGAGACCCAAAACACGACACAGGAACAAAGGGGGGACACCCCAAAATTTTAATGGGGGTGACAAAGGGGAGGGGGGGTTCCCCCATTTTGGGGGGTGGGACCCCAAAAATTGGGGTGGGAGGTCCCTCAGCTTTAGGGGTTCCAACAGAAATTTGGGGGGGTCCAGGGGGTTTTGGGGACCCCCTCCCTCCACCTCCAAGAAGTTTTGGGGTCCCCAAAAAATTTGGGGAGGGGTCCGGGGGTGGTTCTGGCTTCAGGCTGCTGGAAAAAAGGGGAGGGGGTGAGGGGGGGGTCCCAGGGTCCCCCAAATTTTGGGAGGACCCCCCCAAAATTTTTGGGGACCCCTCCCCCAGCCGTACCCTGGTCGAAGTTGAGTTTTTTTGGGGGGGGGGTCCCCAAATCCTTCCACGTCCACGAGATCCCCGGGGGGGTCGGAGTCACTCGAGGGAGGATCTGGGGGGACCCCAAAATTAATTAGTGGGGGGTTTGGGAACTCAAAATTAATGGGGATATTTGGGGGACCCCAAAATTAAAGGAAGGGGATCAAGGGAACCCCAAAATTTAAGGAAGGATCCCTAAAATTAAAAGGGAGGAGTCAAAATAATCCAAAAATTAAATGCGGGGATCCCCAAAATTTAAGGGGGGAGGGCACAAGGACCCCAAAATTAAATTCGGGGATCCCCAAAATTAAAGTGGAGGGATCAAAAAAACCCCAAAATTAAAGGGGAGGGGCCAAAGAGACCCCAAAATTTAAGGGGAAGAACCAAAAAAAACCCAAAAATTAAACGGGGGGAGGTCCCCAAATTTAAAGAGTGCAAACAAAGAGACCCCAAAATTAACAAAAGGTGGTGGGGGGGGGGGGGGGGGGGTCACCCCCAAAATTCCTCACCTGCCACCTTCAGCTTCTTCCCAGGGGGCCCGGGGGGGTCGTGGGGGGCCCCCCCAGACCCGGGGGGGTTTTTTCGGGGCCCTTTTTTGGGGGAGTCGGCGCCGGGGGGGGGGAGGGGCACCCCGCTGTCCTCGTAGGCTTTGCGCTTGGCCGCCGCCTTCAGCTGCGCCCTGCCGGGTTTTTGGGGGGTCAGAGGAGGTTTTTTGGGGGGGGGGACACCCCAAAATTCGCCCCCCCCGGCCCCCCCTTACACCGTGCGGTCCTTGATGAGGGCGCTGAGGCGGTTCAGGTCCTCCCCAAATCGCGACACGGCCCCGCGGAGCAGCGACAGCTCCGGCTCCGTCCAGCGAGATCTGGGGTTTTTGGGGGGGATTTCGGGAAATTTGGGGGGGTCCTGAGAATTTTGGGGGATTTGGGGGGAATTTTGGGGTGTCCTAGAGGAGGTCTGGGGTGGTTTTGGGGGGATTTGGGGGTTTTTAGGGGGGTTCAGTTCCTCCTCAAATCGCGACACAGCCCCGCGGAGCAGATCCGATCAGCGGGATCCGAGATTTTTGGGGGGAATCCTAAAAATTTTGGGGGGGGTCCCGGAACATTTAGGGTATTTGGAAGGAGTTTTGGGGTGTCCTAGAGGAGGTCTGGGATGGTTTTGGGGAGGTTTGGGGAGGTTTAGGGAGGTTCAGATCCTCCCCAAATCGCGACACAGCTCTGCAGAGCAGCGACAGCTCCGACTCCGTCCAACGAGATCCGAGATTTTTGGGGGAATCCTAAGAATTTTGGGGAGGTCCCGAGAATTTTGGGGGGGTTTGGGGGGAATTTGGGGGTCCTAGAGAGGGGATTTGGGGGATTTTTGGGGGGATTTGAGGAGGTTTCGGGGGGTTCAGACCCTCCCAAAATCGCGACACAGCTCTGCAGAGCAGCGACAGCTCCGACTCCGTCCAACGAGATCCGAGATTTTTGGGGGAATCCTAAGAATTTTGGGGAGGTCCCGAGAATTTTGGGGGGGTTTGGGGGGAATTTGGGGGTCCTAGAGAGGGGATTTGGGGGATTTTTGGGGGGATTTGAGGAGGTTTCGGGGGGTTCAGACCCTCCCAAAATCGCGACACAGCCCTGCAGAGCAGTGACAGCTCCGGCTCCGTCCAGCGAGATCTGGAGTTTTTGGGGGGGGATTTCGGGAATTTTGGGGGGGTCCCGAGAATTTTAGGGGATTTGGGGGGAATTTTGGGGTGTCCTGGAGGAGATTTGGGGTGATTTCGGGGGGGTTTTGGGGGGTTCAGATCCTCCCAAAATCGCGACACGGCCCCGCGGAGCAGCTCCGATCAGCGGGATCCGAGATTTTTGGGGGGATTTCGGGAATTTTGGGGGGTTTTTGGGAGACCCCAGAATTTGGGGGATCAAGAGGAGATTGAGAGAGGAATCAAGATCTCTCCAGGGACCCCAAAATCCCCCTCAGGACCCCCAAATCCCACCCAGGACCCCCCCAGGGATCCCCAAATTCTCCTTGGGAACCCCCTGGAATCTCCCCAAGGGAGGCGAAATCTCAACATTGCGACCCCAAAATCCCCCAAATTCTCCCCAAAAATCTTCCTGAGTCCCCCCAGATTTCCCCCAAAATCCCTCCCAGGACCCCCCAAAATCCCCCCAGGATCCCCAAAACCCCCTGGGACCCCCCAAAATGACTCCAAGTCCCCACCAAACCCCCTTAGACCTTCCCCAAATCTCCCAGAATTTCCCCCAAAATATTCCCAAAATTTCCCCCAAAATATTCCCAAAATTTCCCCCAAATTCCCCCAAAATTTTCCCAAATTTTCCCCAAATTCCCCCTAGATTTTTCCAAATTCCCCCAAATAGTCCCAAATTTCCCCCCAAATTCCCCCAAATTTCCCCCAAAATTTGCCCAATTTTTCCCCAAATTCCCCCAAATTTCCCCCAATATTCCCCAATTTTTTCCCAATTTCCCTTTTCCCCAAATTCCCCCAAATTTCCCCCAAATTTTCCCAAATTTTTCCCAAATTCCCTCAAATTCCCCCAAAATTTCCCCAAACTTTCCCCAAATTCCCTCAAATTCCCCCCAAAATTTTCCCCAAATTTCCCCCAGATTTTTCCAAATTCCCCCAAATATTCCCAAAATTCCCCCCAAATTTCCCCCCAATTCCCCCAAACTTTCCCCAAATTTCCCCAAATTCCCCCAAATTTTCCCCAAATTCTCCCCAAATTTTCCCCAAATTTCCCCCAAATTTCCCCAAATTTTCCCCAAATTTTTCCATATTTTCCCCAAATACCCCCAAACTTTCCCCAAATTTTCCCCAATTTCCCCCAAAATTTGCCCAAATTTTCCCCATTTTTTCCCAAATTCCCCCAAATTTTCCCCAAAATTTTCCCAAATTCCCCCAAATTTCCCCCAAATCCCCCAAATTCCCCAATTCCCCCATTCCCCCTCACCCCGCGGGGCTGCTCTCCGTGCCCGGGTGCAGCTGCATCGTCAGCTCCCCCAGGCGGGAAAAGGCGGCGCCGGCGGCTGAGAAGATCTCACCCACCTGCAACGGCAAACTGGGAACACTGGGCAAACTGGGAGGGCAAACTGGGAACACTGGGAGGGCAAACTGGGCAAACTGGGAGGGCAAACTGGGCAAACTGGGCAAACTGGGAGCACTGGGAGGGCAAACTGGGCAAACTGGGCAAACTGGGCAAACTGGGCAAACTGGGAGGGCAAACTGGGCAAACTGGGCAAACTGGGCAAACTGGGAGCACTGGGAACACTGGGAGGGCAAACTGGAACAGACTGGGACAGCAAATTGGGAATACTGGGCAAACTGGGAGGGACTGGGAGGGCAAACTGGGAGCACTGGGAGGGACTGGGAGGGCAAACTGGGAGCACTGGGAGGGACTGGAAGGGACTGCAACGGCAAACTGGGAGCACTGGGAACACTGGGAACACTGGGAGGGACTGCAACAGCAAACTGGGAATACTGGGAGCACTGGGAGAGACAAACTGGGAGGCACTGGGAGCACTGGGAGGGGCTGGGAGACACTGGGACAGCAAACTGGGAGCACTGGGAAAGAAAAACTGGGAATAGTGGGAGCACTGGAAGAGACTGGGAGGGACTGGGAGAGAGTGGGACGGCAAACTGGGAATACTGGGAGCACTGGGATGGCAAACTGGGAGCACTGGGAAAGAAAAACTGGGAATACTGGGAGCACTGGAAGAGACTGGGAGGGACTGGGATGGCAAAGTGGGAGGGACTGGGATAGACTGGGAGGGACTGGGAGAGACTGGGAGGGACTGGAACAGCAAACTGGGAGCACTGGGAGGCACTGGGAGCCCAAACTGGGACCCAGACCTGAACTGGGACCAGTAACACCCATTGAGCCCCAAACTGGGACCAGTAACACCCACTGAGCCCCAAACTGGGACCAGTAACACCCATTGAGACCCAAACTGGGACCAGTAACACCCACTGAGACCCAAACTGGGACCAGTAACACCCACTGAGCCCCAAACTGGGACCAGTAACACCCATTGAACCCCAAACTGGGACCAGTAACACCCATTGAGACCCAAACTGGGACCAGTAACATCCCATTGAGACCCAAACTGGGACCAGTAGCACCCATTGAACCCCAAACTGGGACCAGTAACATCCCATTGAGACCCAAACTGGGACCAGTAACACCCACTGAGCCCCAAACTGGGACCAGTAACACCCATTGAGACCCAAACTGGGACCAGTAACCCCCGAACCGCGCCCGGAACCCCGAACCCCCGGAACCCTCCGCTGGGGGTGTCACTCCCACCCCGACCCCTCCCCGGTACGGACCGACCGGAAGTGGCACCGAACCGGAAACGCCTCCCACCGCTACCAAACCCCCCCCCCCCCAATTCTTAACAAAAACCCCCCAAATTTCCCGAATCCCCCCAAAATCCCAAAATCCCCCCTCACTTTAGTGGACGCTGACGTCATCGCCGCCCTCCCCGGCCCCTCCGGCCGCCGCCGCCGCCGCTCCGGCTCCTCGATGGTGGCGGGGGGGGGGAGGGGGACGCTCCGTCCGCCCCGCGCGTCTCGCTGGTAGCGCCGCCCTCACGAGGCCACGCCCCTTCCCCCGCCCTCGCGCGCTGATTGGCCGCCCCGAGCCACGCCCACACCACCGCGCGCTCCCATTGGTCAACCCCAACTTCCGCCTCCCGCCGCCGCTCCGCTCCGCCGTCTCGTTGCTCCCAGACCTCCAGCGCCCCAAAATTCTCATTTTTCACCCCAAAAATTCTCATTTTTCCCCCCAAAAAAACCCCAAAAAACCCGCGCGCCGGTTAAACAACAACTCTCTTTATTGTTTGAACCCCTCCAAACTTCTCTGCGTCGCTCCAGGCGGGAGAAAATTGGTCCTCCGAGGGGGGGGGGGCGGGGGTGGAGTTTTTGGGGTGAAAAAAGCGGAATTTTGGGGAGAAAAATGGGAATTTTTTGGGACGAAAATTAGAATTTTTTTGGGAAGAAAATCAGAATTTTTGGGGAGAAAAATCAGATTTTTTTGGGGCGAAAATCAGGAATTTTTGTGTTGAAAATTCAGATTTTTTGGGATGAAAATCGGGATTTTTTTGGGGCAAAAAAAGTGGATTTTCAGGATGAAAGAAGCGGATTTTTGGGTTGAAAACGGGGATTTTTTTTTGGACAAAAATCAAAATTTTTTGGGAAGGAAATCAGGATTTTTTGGGTCAAAAATTCAGATTTTTTTGGGATGAAAATCAGAATTTTTTGGGTTGAAAATTCAGATTTATTTTGGGTCAGAAATTAGAATTTTTTGGGTTGAAAAAAGCGGATTTTCTAAGAAGAAAATTGGGGTTTTTTGAGGCGAAAAAAGCGGATTTTTTGGGTTGAAAATCAAAATTTTTTTGGGGCGGAAAAGTGGATTTTTCAGGATGAAAACAGCGGATTTTAGGGATGAAAATGGGGATTTTTTGGGTTGAAAATGGGGATTTTTTTGGGATGAAAATCAGAATTTTTTGGGTCAAAAATCGGAACTTTTTGGGGTGAAAAAAGAGAATTTTTTTTGACGAAAATCAGGATTTTTTGGGACGAAAATCAGATTTTTTTGGGTTGAAAATCAGAATTTTTTGGGGACAAAAATCAGAATTTTTTGTGTCGAAAATCGGGATTTTTTGGGGTGAAAATGGGGATTTTTTTGGGGTGAAAAAAGTGGATTTTTGGGATGAAAATGGGGATTTTTTTGGGACGAAAATCAGAAATTTTTTGGGCTGAAAATCAGACTTTTTTGGGTCAAAAATCGGAACTTTCTGGGGTGAAAAAAGAGAATTTTTTTTGACGAAAATCAGGATTTTTTGGGATGAAAATTCAGATTTTTTGGGTTGAAAATCAGAATTTTTTTGGGGACAAAAATCAGAATTTTTTGTGTCGAAAATTGGGATTTTTTGGGACGAAAATCGGGATTTTTTCAGGACGAAAAAAGCGGATTTTTGGGACGAAAATCAGGGTTTTTTTGGGGTGAAAAAAGGGGATTTGGGGTCTCAGTGCACCATGTACTCCTTGCGCTTGTGCAGGCGGCTCTGGCACAGGGAGAAGGGGAATTTCTGGCTGAAAATCAGGAATTTTTGGGGGTGAAAAAAGCGGTGAAAACAGCGGATTTTTGGGTTGAAAATTCAGATTTTTTTGGGTCGAAAATCAGAACTTTTGGGTCGACAATCAGAAGTTTTTGGGGCGAAAATCAGAATTTTTTTGAGGCAAAAAAAGTGGATTTTTGGGTTGAAAAAAGCGGATTTTTGGGTCGAAAATCGGAACTTTTTGGGGTGAAAAAAGAGAATTTTTTTTGACGAAAATCCCGATTTTTGGGCCCAAAAATCAGAATTTTTTGGGTTGAAAATTGGGATTTTCTGGGACGAAAATCAGAATTTTTTGGGTGGAGAATCAGAATTTTTTGGGGCGAAAATCGGGGTTTTTTAGGCAAAAATCTGGATTTTTTGAGGCGAAAAAAGTGAATTTTATGGGCCGGTTATCAGAAGTTTTTGGGGCAAAAATCAGAATATTTTGGTTGAAAACGGATATTTTTTCGGGTGGAAAATCAGAATTTTTTTGGGCGAAAAATCAGAACGTTTTGGGGCAAAAATCGGAATTTTTTGTGATGAAAACAGGGGATTTTCAGGACGAAAAAAGCGGATTTTTGGGACGAAAACGGGGATTTTTTCGGGGTGAAAAAAGGGGATTTGGGGTCTCAGCGCACCATGTACTCCTTGCGCTTGTGCAGGCGGCTCTGGCACAGCGAGAAGGGCATTTCCTGGCTGAAAATCAGGAATTTTTGGGTCGAAAATAGGGATTTTTTTGGGGCGAAAATCGGAATTTTTTGGGTTGAAAATTGGAATTTTTTGGGGCGAAAATCGGTATTTTTGGGGTGAAAATGGGGATTTTTTTGGGGTGAAAAAAGCAGATTTTTGGGAGGAAAATGGGGATTTTTTGGGGCGAAAAAAGCGGACTTTTGGGTCGAAAATCGGAACTTTTTGGGGTGAAAAAAGAGAATTTTTTTTTATGAAAATCAGGATTTTTTGGGATGAAAATTTTTTTGGGAAAAAATCAGATTTTTTTGCGTCGAAAATCAGAATTTTTTGCGTCGAAAATCGGGATTTTTTGGGACGAAAATCGGGATTTTTTCAGGACGAAAAAGGCGGGTTTTTGGGACGAAAATCAGGGTTTTTTTGGGGTGAAAAAAGGGGATTTGGGGTCTCAGTGCACCATGTACTCCTTGCGCTTGTGCAGGCGGCTCTGGCACAGGGAGAAGGGGAATTTCTGGCTGAAAATCAGAATTTTTTGGGCGTGAAAAAAGTGGTGAAAACAGCGGATTTTTGGGTTGAAAATTCAGATTTTTTTAGTTCGACAATCAGAAGTTTTTGGGGCAAAAATCAGAATTTTTTTGAGGCGAAAAAAGCGGATTTTTGGGTTGAAAAAAGCGGATTTTTGGGTCGAAAATCGGAACTTTTTGGGGTGAAAAAAGAGAATTTTTTTTGACGAAAATCAGGATTTTTGAGGCCAAAAATCAGATTTTTTTGGGTCGAAAATCAGAATTTTTTGGGGACAAAAATCAGAATTTTTTGCGTCGAAAATCAGAATTTTTTGGGACAAAAATCGGGATTTTTTCAGGATGAAAAAGGCGGATTTTTGGGACGAAAACGGGGATTTTTTTGGGGTGAAAAAAGGGGATTTGGGGTCTCAGCGCACCATGTACTCCTTGCGCTTGTGCAGGCGGCTCTGGCACAGGGAGAAGCCG
Source organism: Oenanthe melanoleuca (assembly GCF_029582105.1). NCBI lineage: Eukaryota > Metazoa > Chordata > Aves > Passeriformes > Muscicapidae > Oenanthe > Oenanthe melanoleuca. The sequence continues at coordinate 4,623,867 of NC_079358.1, forward strand.
CCCAGCAGCGCGTAGAGCCCGGCGGCGATGAAGCAATTGTAGCTGACGCCCTCGTACAGAGAGTAAATGCGCTCGGGGCCGCTGCAAAAAGAGATTTTTTGGGGTTTTTTGGGGTTTTTTTGGGATTTTTTGGGGGTTTTGGGGTGTCTCAAATGGTTTTGAGGACCCCGCAGAATTTTAAGTTTTCCGCAAATTTCTTCCCCCCTCCCAGGATGTGTAAATTCCACCCCCCCCCTCCCCAGAAATTCCTCTGGAATTGTTTTTGGGGATTTCATAAAATTTTCCTCCAAATTCCGCCCAAAATTTTGCCCAAAATTCACCCCGAAATTCTCCCCAAATCCCCCTCAAAATTTCCCCGAAAATTCTCCCAAATTCCCTCAAAATTCTCCCAAAATTCCCCCCAAAATTCCGTCCAAAATTTCCCCAAAAATTCCGCCCAAAATTCTCCCCAAAATTCTCCCAAATCCCCCCAAAATTTCCCCAAAAATTGTCCCAAATTCCCTCAAAATTCTCCCAAAATTCCCCCCAAAATTCTCCCAAATTGCCCCCAAAATTTCCCCGAAAATTCTCCCAAATTCCCTCAAAATTCTCCCAAATTCCCCCCAAAATTCTCCCAAATTCCCCCCAAAATTCCGCCCAAAATTCTCCCCAAAATTCTCCCAAAAATTCCCTCCCAAAATTTCCCCAAAAATTCTCCCAAATTCCCTCAAAATTCTCCCCAAAATTCTCCCAAATTCCCCCCAAAATTCTGCCCAAAATTCCCCCCAAAATTCTCCCAAATCCCCTCAAAATTTCCCCGAAAATTCTCCCAAATTCCCTCAAAATTCTCCCCAAAAATTCTCCCAAATTCCCCCAAAATTCTCCCAAAATTCTCCCCAAAATTTCCCCAAAAATTCTCCCAAATTCCCCCCAAAATTCTCCCAAATTCCCCCCAAAATTCCGCCCAAAATTCCCCCCAAAATTCTCCCAAATTCCCCCAAAATTCCGCCCAAAATTCTCCCCAAAATTCTCCCAAATCCCCCCAAAATTTCCCCAAAAATTCTCCCAAATTCCCTCAAAATTCTCCCAAAATTCCCCCCAAAATTCTCCCAAATTCCCCCCAAAATTCTCCCAAATTGCCCCCAAAAATTCTCCCAAATTCCCCCCAAAATTCCGCCCAAAATTCCCCCAAAAATTCTCCCAAATTCCCTCAAAATTCTCCCAAAATTCCCCCCAAAATTCTCCCAAATTGCCCCCAAAATTCTCCCAAATTCCCCCCAAAATTCCGCCCAAAATTCTCCCAAATTTCACCCAGGAGCCTCAAATCCACCCAAATTGCCCCCAAAATTCTCCCCAAAATTCTCCCCAAATCCCCCTCATAATTTCCCCGAAAATTCTCCCAAATTCCCCCAAAATTCTCCCAAATTCCCCCCAAAATTCCGCCCAAAATTCTCCCAAATTCCCTCAAAATTCTCCCCAAAATTCTCCCAAATTCCCTCAAAATTCTCCCAAAATTCCCCCCAAAAATTCTCCCAAAATTCCCCCCAAAATTCTCCCAAATTCCCCCCAAAATTCCCCCCAAAATTCTCCCAAATTCCACCCCAGAATCCTCCTCAGGGACTCCCCCAAATCCCCCTCAAGGACCCCAAATCCCCCCAAAATTTCCCCCAAAATCCCCCCAAATCTCCCCCCCAGGACCCCCAAATCCCCTCAAATCCCCCCAAATTCCCCCAAACGCCCCCAAAATCCTCCCAAATTCCACTCAGGATCCCCAAAATTCCCAAAAATTCTCCCTCAGGACCCCCAAAATCCCCTTAAATCCCCCTCAAGGACCCCAAATTCCCCCAAAATCCCTTTAAGAGACCCCCCAGGACCCCAAATTTCCCCCTCAAACCCCCCCAAAATTCCCCAAAATTCCCCTCAGCTTCCCCAAACTCCCCCCAAATCCCTTTCAGGGACCCCCAAAACCCCAAAATTCCCCCCCCAAATCTCCCCCAGGATCCCCAAAATCCCTTTGAGAGACCCCCCAGGACCCTCAAATCCCCCCCATGACCCCCCCAAAACCCCCCAAATTCCCCAAAATCCCCCTCAAGGACCCCAAATCCCCCCAAACTCCCCTGAAAATTCCCCCCAAAACCCCCCAAATCTCCCCCCAGGACCCCAGATCCCCCCCAAATCCCTTTTAGGGACCTCCAAGACCCCAAAATTCCCCCCAAATCCCCCTCAGGGACCCCCCAAAACCCCCAAATTCTTTCCAAGGACCCCCCCAGGACCCCCAAATCTCCCCCCAGGACCCCCAAATCCCCCCCAAACTCCCCTGAAATTCCCTCCAGGATCCCCCAAATCCCCCCAATGACCCCCCAAAACCCCCTCAGGACCCCCAAATCCCCCCCAAAATCCCCCCAAATCCCTTCCAGGACTCCCCCAAACCTCCCCCAGGACCCCAAATTTCCCCCCCAAATCCCCCCCAGGACCCCCAAATCCTCCTCAAGGGCCCCAAATTTCCCCCAAATCCCTTTCAGAGACCCCAAATCGCCCCAAAACCCCCCAAATCTCCCCCCAGGACCCCAAATCCCCCCCAAATCCCTTCTAGGGACCTCCAAGACCCCAAAATTCCCCCCAAATCCCCCTCAGGGACCCCCCAAAACCTCCAAATCCTTTCCAAGGACCCCCCAGGACCCCCAAATCCCCCTCAAGGGCCCCAAATTTCCCTCAAGTCCCTTTCAGAGACCCCAAATCCCTCCCAAAATCCCCCCTAGGACCCCCAAATCTCCCTCAGGGACCCCAAATCTGCCCCCAAACCCCCCCCAAAATCCCCCCAAATCCCTTCCAGGACCCCCCAAACCTTCCCCAGGACCCCAAATTCCCCCCCCAGCCCCTCCCCCGCTCACTCAGTGAAATCCTCGTGGCTGAAGGGAACGTCCTCGATCAGCACGGCCGAGTGCACGTTGAAAAAAATGCCCAGCAGCACCTGGGGGGCCCCAAAAATTTTGGGGGGGGTCCCAAGTAAATTCTGGGGGGTCCCAAGTAAAATTTGGGGGGTCCCAAGAGGATTTTGGGGGATCCTGAGGAGATTTTGGGGGATCCCAGGAGCATTTTGGGGGTCTCAAGAGGATTTTGGAGGGTCCTGAGAGGGTTTTGGGGGGTCCTAAGGGGATTTTGGGGAGTCCTGAAGAATTTTGGGGGGTCCTAAGTAAATTTTGGGGGGTCCTGAGAGGATTTTGGGGGTGCCCAGGAGGGTTTTGGGGGGTCCTAAGTAAATTTTGGGGGGTCCCAAGAGGATTTGAAGGGTCCCAAAAGAATTTTGGGGGGTCCCAAGTAAATTTTGGGGGATCCCGAAGGGATTTTAGGGTGGGGGAGGGGATTTTGAAGGTTTAAAACCCCCCCCAAAAAAAAAAAAATTTGGGGGGACCCCACCCCTCCCCCCACCTTCAGCCCCTCCCCCCAAAAAAAAATCTCCCCAGATCCGTCCTGGGGGTCCCCAAAAAATCCCAAAATCTCCCCAAAAAAATCCCAAAATCCCCCCAAAAAAATCCCAAAATCCCCCCAAAAAAATCCCAAAATCCCCAAAAAATCCCAAAATCTCCCCAAAAATCCCAAAATCCCCCCAAAAAATCCCAAAATCTCCCCCAAAAATCCCAAAATCCCCCAAAAAATCCTCACAAAATCCCCCCAAAAAATCCCAAAATCTCCCAAAAAAATCCCAAAATCCCCCCAAAAATCCCCCCCCGCCCCTCCCCCCCCTCACCAGCATCACGACCCCCCACGCGCTCAGCACGAGCCCGCACGCCGCCATCTTGGGCCCGCAGCACAGCAGCGACACCATGTCGCGACAGGGCCGCGATATTCGGGGCGATTTTCGGGGGGATTTTCGGGGGGTTTTTTTTTTGGGGAAGTTTCTGCGGCTCCGGTCGCGGCTCCGGCCACGCCCACTCTGCGTGGCCACGCCCCCCGTGACGTCACCGCGCTGGCCACACCCCCCTCGCGATTGGTCCTCGGGGAGGGTGGGGGAGGGGTTTGAGCGGCGGTCACGCCCCCTGTGACGTCACATCCGCTTTCCCAAATCGGGGCGCGGGCCCTTTAAATCCGCCCCTCCCCCCCCCTCCCCGGGCAGGGTCACATTGAGGTGACATTTGGGGGGGGGGAGGGGGGGAGGGGCTAAAAATAGCGCCGGGCACGCGCCCGCCCCTCCCCCACCCCCCCGGCGGCTGTGGGGGAGGGGCGGTGACGTCACCGCGTTTCTATTTTAGGGCAAAACCGCCTGAAAATTTGGGGGGGGGGGGAGGGGAGGGGGGGGGAGGGGTCAAATGGGGACGGGGGGCGCCCCTCCCCCACCCTGAACGCGCCCCTCCCCCCGCGGGTTTGTTTGGGGGGGGAGGGGCGGGTTGGGGGGGGGTGGGGGAGGGGCGGGTGTGGCCCCGCCCCCGCCCCTCCCCCCGCGCCCCCCGCGGCTGCCGCGAAATCCCGGGACCCCCCGGACCCCGAATTACCCCCAATTAACCGCTAATTAACCGCTAATTAACCGCTAATTAACCCCCAATTAACCGCTAATTAACCAGTAATTAACCAGTAATTAACCGCTAATTAACCGCTAATTAACCAGTAATTAACCAGTAATTAACCGCTAACTAACCACTAACTAATCACTAATTAACCGCTAATTAACCACTAATCAATGATTAATTAATTCCGAATTAATTAATTCCACCCCTAATTAACCCTTAATTAACCCTTAATTAACTTGAATTAACTTGAATTAAACTCCCTGACTCTCCTCCGGGACCCTCCGGCTCTTAATTAACCCTTAATTAATCTTTAATTAACCTTTAATTAATCTTTAATTAATCTTTAATTAACCCACGATCCCCTGCGGGACTCCCCGACCCTTAATTAACCTTTAATTAACCTTTAATTAACCTTTAATTAACCCTTCATTAACTCCTTGTTCCCCTCCGGGCCCCCCCCCCGACCCCTAATTAACCTTTAATTAATCCTGAATTAATCCTTAATTAATAATTAATTAATCGCCCCTCCCCCCTTTAACCTTCCCCACCCCGAATTAACCTTTAATTAACCTTTAATTAACCTTTAATTAACCTTTAATTAACCCCTAATTAACCCCCCCAGGCCTCATACCCGCCCCTCCCCCCCCCGGGAATCCCCCCCGGGGGGGCCCCTCCCCCACTATTAACCCTCCCCCCCTCCCCCCAATTAATTAATCAATTAATCAATTAATTAATTATTAATTACCCCCCATGCCCAGGGGGTTCCAGCCGATCCAGGAGGACGAGGAGGTACCGGGGGTGGGGGAGGGGCGATTTTGGGGGGGGTTAAAGGGTGGGGGAGGGGCGCGACCCCCCCCTCAAAAAAAAAAAAAAAAAAAAAAAAAATTTGGGAATTCCCGCCCCTCCCCCCTCCCAATCCCGGTTTTTTTTCCCACGACTTTCCCAAAAATGGGAATTTTGGACAGCGGGGGGGGGGGGGGGTGTTTCTATCGCGATAGGGGGGGGAGGGGGGGGATATCGCCCATCCCCCACCGCCAGAAAATCCTGACACCCCCTCCCCCAACCCCCCCAAAATCCCCCCAAAAATTCCCCCTAAAATTCATCAAAATTCCCCCAAAATTCCCCCAAATCCCCCCAAAATTCTCCCAAAATTCCCCCAAAAATTCCCCAAATTCCGGAATTCGAGGGGGGGGTCCCCAAATTTTTCCATCCCAAAATTAATTTTTGGGGTCATGACACCCCCCTCGTGCCCCTCCCCCCAAATTTTGGGGTCCCCCCTCCCCAAATTTCCCCCCAGGAGAACAAAACCCCCTCCCCAAAATCCCCCCAAATTCCCCCCAAAATTCCCCAAATTTCCCCAAATTCCCCCAAATTCCCCCAAATTTCCCCAAATTCCGAAATTTGGGGTTGAATTTGAAGGGGACTCCCCAAATTTTTCCACCCCAAATTAATTTTTGGGGGTCCCCCCCCCCCAGGAGGATGAGCCCCCCAAAAATCCCCCCAAAAATCGCCCCCAGGAGGGTGAAACCCCCTCCCCAAATTCCCCCCAAAATTCCCCCAAATCCCGAAATTTGGGGTTGAATTCGAGGGGATCCCCCCAAATTTTTCCATCCCAAATTAATTTTTGGGGTCATGACCCCCCCCGGGCTCCTCCCCCCAAATTTTGGGGTCCCCTCACCCCAAAAATCCCCCCAGGAGAACAAAACCCCCTCCCCAAAATCCCCAAAATTCCCCGAATTCCGGGATTTGAGTAAAAAATTCGAGGGGATCCCCCCAAGTTTTTTCACCCCAAATTAATTTTTGGGGTCCCCCCCCCCCCCCAGGAGGATGAGGGGGGTCCCCCCTCCCCCCCCGGGGGGGCCGCCCCGCCCCCCCCCGCGCTCACCCCCGCCCTGGCTCTCACCGTGTTCGCCGCCTCGCTGAGCTCGCTCGCCTTCGGCTTCAACATCGGCGTCATCAACGCGCCCCAAAAGGTACCGGGGGGACCCCAAAAAATCCGAGGGACACCCCAAAAATTCGGGGGGGACACCAAAAAAATCAGGGTTGGGAGGGAACCCCAAAATCCTGAGGAAATCCCCTAAAAATGGCCCCAGACCCGATGGGTGATCCCGAATTTTTGGGGGGTTCCAAATGTCGGGGGGACCCCAAAAACCCCCGGGGGGACCCCAAAAAATCCGGGGGGGACCCCAAAAAATCCAGGGGACACCCCAAAAATTCGGGGGGACCCCCAGAAAAATCGGGGTTGGGAGGGAACCCCAAAAATCCCGCGAAACCCCCTAAAAACGCCCCCAGACCCGATGGGTGATCCCGAATTCTGGGGGGGTTCCAAATGTCGGGGGGACCCCAAAAATCTCCGTGGGGACCCCAAAAAAATCCGGGGGGACCCCAAAAAATTCGGGGAGGACCCCAAAAATTCGGGGGTTGGGAGGGAACCCCCAAATCCTGAGGAAATCCCCTAAAAATGCCCCCAGACCCGATGGGTGATCCCGAATTCTGGGGGGTCCGAAATGTCGGGAAAAACCCAAAATCTCCGGGGGGACCCCAAAAATTCGGGGGTTGGGAGGGAACCCCCAAAATCCTGAGGAAATCCCCTAAAAAATAAAGGGAAACCCCCAGACTCGATGGGTGATCCCGAATTTTTGGGGGGTCCTAAACGTCGGGGGGACCCCAAAAACTCGGGTGGGACCCCAAAAAAATCCAGGGGGGGCACCAAAAAAATCGGGGTTGGGAGGGAACCCCAAAATCCTGAGGAAGTCCCCTAAAAACTGAGGGGAAACCCCCAGACTCGATGGGTGATCCCGAATTTTTGGGGGGTTCCAAATGTCGGGGGGACCCCAAAAAATCCGTGGGGACCCCAAAAAATTCGGGGGGGACCCCAGAAAAATCCGTGGGGACCCCAAAAAATTCGGGGGGGACCTCAAAAAATTCGGGGGGGGACACTAAAAAAATCGGGGTTGGGAGGGAACCCCAAAAATCCAAGGAAACCCCCTAAAAATGCCCCCAGACCCAATGGGTGATCCCGAATTTTGGGGGGTCCGAAATGTCGGGAAAAACCCAAAAACCCCCGGGGGGACCCCAAAAAAATCCGGGGGGACCCCAAAAAAATCCGGGGGGACCCCAAAAAATTCGGGGGGGACCACAAAAATTCGGGGGTTGGGAGGGAACCCCCAAATCCTGAGGAAATCCCCTAAAAAATAAAGGGAAACCCCCAGACTCGATGGGTGATCCCGAATTTTTGGGGGAGTCCTAAATGTCGAGGGGACTCCAAAAACTCGGGTGGGACCCCAAAAAATCCGGGGGGGACCCCAAAAATTTCGGGGGGGGACCCCAAAAAATCGGGGTTGGGAGGGAACCCCAAAAAAATCCCGGGAAAACCCCTAAAAATAAAGGGAAACCCCCAGACTCGATGGGTGATCCCGAATTTTTGGGGGGTTCCAAATGTCGGGGGGACCCCAAAAAATCCAGGGGGGGACCCAAAAATTCGGGGGTTGGGAGGGAACCCCAAAAATCCCGGGAAACCCCCTAAAAATGCCCCCAGACCCGATGGGTGATCCCGAATTTTGGGGGGTCCGAAATGTCGGGAAAAACCCAAAATCTCTGGGGGGACCCCAAAAAAATCCGGGGGGACCCCAAAAAATTCGGGGGGGACACTAAAAAAATCGGGGTTGGGAGGGAACCCCAAAATCCTGAGGAAACCCCCTAAAAATAAATGGAAACCCCCAGACTCGATGGGTGATCCCGAATTTTGGGGGGTCCGAAATGTCGGGAAAAACCCAAAAACCCCCGGGGGGACCCCAAAAAATCCGGGGGGCACCCCAAAAATTCGGGGGTTGGGAGGGAACCCCCAAAAAATCCCGGGAAAACCCCTAAAAATGCCCCCAGACCCGATGGGTGATCCCGAATTCTGGGGGGTCCGAAATGTCGGGAAAAACCCAAAAACCCCCGGGGGGACCCCAAAAAATCCGGGGGGCACCCCAAAAATTCGGGGGTTGGGAGGGAACCCCCAAATCCTGAGGAAACCCCCTAAAAATGCCCCCAGACTCGATGGGTGAGCCCGAATTTTGGGGGGTCCGAAATGTCGGGAAAAACCCAAAAACCCCCGGAGGGACCCCAAAAATCTCCGGGGGGACCCCAAAAAATTCGGGGGGGACACTAAAAAAATCGGGGTTGGGAGGGAACCCCAAAAATCCCGGGAAAACCCCTAAAAATAAAGGGAAACCCCCAGACTCGATGGGTGATTCCTGGCGGAATCCCGAATTTTTGGGGGGTCCCAAATGTCGGGGGGACCCCAAAAAATCCGGGGGGACCCCAAAATTTTCAGGGGGGACCCCAAAAATTCGGGGGTTGGGAGGGAACCCCAAAATCCTGAGGAAACCCCTAAAAAATAAAGTGAAACCCCCAGACTCGATGGGTGATCCCGAATTTTTGGGGGGGGTCCCAAATGTCGGGGAGACCCCAAAAACTCGGGTGGGACCCCAAAAAATCCAGGGGGGGACCCAAAAAATCGAGGTTGGGAGGGAACCCCAAAAATTTGGTGCCCCTCCACCCATGGGTGCCCCCACCCCAAATTCTGCTGCCCCCTCCCCAAATTTGGGGTCACTCTTCTCCGATTTGGGTGCTCCCCCCACCCATGGGCGCCCCCCTCCCCAAATTCGGGTTCCCCCTCCATGAGTGAATCCCTGGCAGGGCATCCCCCCAAATTCTGGCGCCCCCCACCCATGGGTGCTCCCCAAATTTGGGACCCCCTCCCCAAATTGGGGTCCCCCCTCCATCAGTGCCTCCCTGCCTGGGAACCCCCCCAAATTTAGGCGCCCCCTCCCCAAATTTGGGTGCCTCCCTCATAAATGGGTCCCTGACTGGGAACCCCCCTAAATTCTGGCGCCCCCCACCCATGGGTGCCCCCCAAATCCGGGTCCCCCTCCCCAAATTTAGTTACCCACTCCATGAGTTCATCCCTGCCTGGGTACCCCCCCAAATTCGGGCTCCCCCCACCCATGGGCGCCCCCTCCCCAAATTCGGACTCCCCCTCCATGAGCGAATCCCTGACAGGGCACCCCCCCCAAATCCTGGCGCCCCCCACCCGTGGGTGCCCCCTCCCCCAAATTGGGGTCCCCCCTCCCCCCAGGTCCTGGAAGGCGAGTACAACGCGACGTGGGCGCGGCGCTGGGGGTCGCCCCCTCCCCCCCAGACCATCTCCCTGCTCTGGGCGCTCTCGGTCGCCATCTTCTCGGTGGGGGGGATGGGCACGGCCCTGGCGGGCGGGGCCCTGGCCGAGCGGCTGGGCAGGTAAAGGGGGCGGGGCTTGGAGGGGCGGGGCCGGGGGGCGGGGCGGAAATTTGAGGGGGGGGGTTGAAGGGTGGGGGTGGGGAGGAAGGGGTTAAAAAGGGAGGGGGGGGTGGGTGTGGCAGAGGGGGCGGGGCTTAAAGGGGGAGGGGTTTGGGGGGCGGGGCTTCAAACTAAATGGGTGGGGTGGGGAGGAAGGGGTTAAACAGGGGAGGTGGGTGTGGCAAAGTGGGCGGGGCTTAAAGAGGAGTCTTGGGGGCGGGGCTTAAAGGGGAGGGGTCGCGAAGAGGGATGGGCGGGGCTTAAAGGGGGAAACGGAGTGGGCGGGGCTTAATGGGGTGTGGAACGGATGGGCGTGGCTTCACAAGGGGCGTGGTCTCGCGTGGCCACGCCCCCTCCCCTCCCCCAGGAAAGGCGCCCTATTGGCCACCAACGGGCTGGCGGTGGTGGGCGGGGCTCTGATGGGCGGGGCCAAGCTGGGCCCCACCTACACCCTGATCATCATCGGCCGCTTCATCGTGGGAGCCTATTCGGGTAGGGGGCGGGGCCGGCGGGGGGGGGCGGGGCCTGGTGGGGGCGGGGCCTGGGGGGGCGTGGGTGTGGTCTGAGTCTGTGATGGGCGTGGCCTGGTTTTGTGATGGGCGTGGCTGTTTCTGGGGGCGTGTCCTGTCCCCCGTGGGTGTGTCCTGTCACTCTGATGGGCGTGTCTCTGGGTGGGCGTGTCCTGTCAATCTGATGGGCGTGGCTTCTGTGTGGGCGTGGCTTTGTGTGGGTGTGTCCTGTTTCTGGGGGCGTGTCCTGTCCCCCGTGGGTGTGTCCTGTCACTCTGATGGGCGCGGCTCTGGGTGGGCGTGGCTCTCTGTGGGTGTGTCCCGTCACTCTGTGGGCGTGTCCTGTCACTGTGATGGGCGTGGCCTTTTTTGGGGGGCGTGGCTTTGTGTGGGTGTGTCCTGTCACTCTGTGGGTGTGTCCCGTCCCCCATGGGCGTGTCCTGTCACTCTGTGGGCGTGTCCTGTCACTCTGTGGGCGTGTCCTGTCACTATGATGGGCGTGGCTTTCTGTGGGCGTGTCCTATCACTATGATGGGCGTGTCCTGTCATTCTGTGGGCGTGGCTCTGTGTGGGTGTGTCCTGTCACTCTGTGGGTGTGTCCTGTCAATCTGATGGGCGTGGTTTTTTGTAGGCGTGTCCTGTCACTCTGTGGGCGTGTCCTGTCATTCTGTGGGCGTGTCCTGTCACTCTGTGGGTGTGTCCAGTCCCCCTGTGGGCGTGTCCTGTTACTCTTTGGGTGTGTCCTGTCACTCTTTGGGTGTGTCCTGTCACTCTTTGGGCGTGTCCTGTCACTCTTTGGGTGTGTCCTGTCATTCTGTGGGCGTGTCCTGTCACTCTGATGGGCGTGGCTGTCTGTGTGGGTGTGTCCCGCCCCCCGAGGGGCGTGTCCCTCCCCGAGGGGCGTGTCCCTCCCCCGAGGGGCGTGTCCCTCCCCCGAGGGGCGTGTCCCTCCCCCGAGGGGCGTGTCCCGACCGGCCCCGCCCCGCAGGTCTGGTCTCGGTGCTGGTGCCGCTCTACGTGGGCGAGGTGGCGCCGCTGCGGCTGCGGGGGGCGCTGGGGACGCTGCACCAGCTCGGCATCGTGCTGGGCATCCTGGGGGCGCAGGTGGGCGGGGCCTGAGGGGAGGGGGCCTTGGGGTCACGCAGGGGGCGGGGCCTGAGGGGAGGGGGCCTTGGGGGTCCTCAGGGGGCGGGGCTTGATGGGGAGGGGTCATTGGGGGTCCTCAGGGGGCGGGGCCTGAGGGGAGGGGTCCTTGGGGTCACACAGGGGGCGGGGCTTGATGGGGAGGGGTCCTTGGGAGCAGTGGGGGGCGGGGCTTGATGGGGAGGGGTCCTTGGGGGCGCAGGTGGGCGGGGCCTGAGGGGGAGGGGTCCTTGGGGGATATTTGGGGTGGAGGTTGGGGGGGGCCTAATGGGTGGGCGTGGCTGCTGTGGGGGGATTAAGGGGGCGGGGCTTGATGAGGGAGGCTCCACCCACGTGGGTGGGCGGGGCTTGAAGGGGTGGGAGTGGCTTGTGGGGAGGGGTCTTTGGGGGGCCTGGGGTGGGCGTGGCTTGGGAGGGCGTGGCTTTAGCGGGAGGGGTCGTTGTGGGCCGTAGGAGGATTTGGGTTCAGGGCTGGGGGGGGTCCTGAGGGGATTTCTGGGAGGGAATTTGGGTCTCCCAAAACGACACACCCCTTCCCGTCACGACAAAGGGCAAAATCCCTCCCCATATCGCGGCATGTCGCGGTATATCGCCCCCTTCATGCGCGATATCCTGGTCTATCGCGCGATATCGCGGTCTATCGCGTCCTATGGCGCGATATCGCGGCCCGCGCCGCCTCTCCCGCAGGTGCTGGGGCTGCGGGCGCTGCTGGGGACGCCCGCGCTGTGGCCGGCGCTGTTCGGGGCGGGGCTGCTGCCGGCGGCGCTGCAGCTGCTGCTGCTGCCGCTGTGTCCCGAGAGCCCGCGATTCCTGCTGGCGCGGGGGCAGCGCGGCCGCGCGCGCCGCGGTGAGTGCGGGGCCTTCCTCCTCCTCCTCCTCCTCCTCCTCCTCCTCCCCTCCCCCCCACAGCACACCCCCTATCGCGACAAGCCCCTCCCCTTTTCCCCCAGGCCTGTCGCGACTGGCCGGCCCGGCGGCGGAGGCGGGGCTGGCGGCGCTGGAGGCGGAGCTTGGCCGAGGCCCCGCCCCCAGGGTGGGGCTGCTGGAGCTGTGCCGGAGCCGGCGCTACCGGCAGCCGCTGGTGGTGACGCTGGGGCTGCAGCTGGCGCAGCAGCTCTCGGGGATAAACGCGGTAAAAACGGGAAAAACGACCCAAAATTGGGAAAAATGGGCGGGAAAATATGAGAAATGGGCGTGGTTTTATGGGAAATGGGCGTGGTTTACGGGAAATGGGTGTGGCAGTGGGCGGGGCTATGATGTCATCCGGGGGCTGCAGCTGGCGCAGCAGCTCTCGGGGATCAACGCGGTAAAAACGGGAAAAACGACTCAAAATGGGGGGAAAACAGTCAAAATTTGGGGAAAAACTCGCTAAAATAAGGGGAAATGGGCGTGGTTTATGGGAAATGGGGCGTGGTTTACGGGAAATGGGTGTGGCAGTGGGCGGGGCTGTGATGTCATCCTGGGGCTGCAGCTTTCGGGGATAAACGCGGTAAAAATGGGAAAAATGACCCAAAACTGCCCAAAATGGGGGGAAAAGAGTCGAAATTTGGGAAAAAACCCGCTAAAATAGGGGGAAATGGGCGTGGTTTGTGGGAAAATGGGCGTGGTTTATATGAAATGGGTGTGGCAGTGGGCGGGGCTATGATGTCATCCTGGGGCTGCAGCTCTCGGGGATAAACGCGGTAAAAATTGGAAAAACGACTCAAAACTGCCCAAAATGGGGGGAAAAGAGTCAAAATTCGGGAAAAAACCTGCTAAAATAGGGGGAAATGGGCGTGGTTTGTGGGGAAATGGGCGTGGTTTATATGAAATGGGTGTGGCAGTGGGCGGGGCTATGACGTCATCCTGGGGCTGCAGCTGGCGCAGCAGCTCTCGGGGATAAACGCAGTAAAAATGGGAAAAATGACTCAAAATGGGGGGAAAAGAGTCGAAATTTGGGAAAAAAACCGCCAAAATAGGGGGAAACGGGGCGTGGTTTATGGGAAATGGGCGTGGCCGTGGGCGGGGCTGTGACATCACCCTGGGGCTGCAGCTTTTGAGATAAAACGTTATAAAAAAAAAACGGGAAAAATGAATCCAAAATAAGGGAAAAACAACCCAAAATAGGGAAAAAAAATGGCGGGAAATTATGGGAAGGGGGCGTGGCTTGTTGGGAACGGGCGTGGTTTTGCGGGAATGGGTGTGGCAGTGGGCGGGGCCATGACGTCATCCTGTGACGCCAGATTTGGCGATAAATTATATAAAAGAAGACCAGAGGGATTATGGGAGTTTTAGGGCGTGGTTTCCCGGAGTGGGCGTGGCTCGGTGGGCGTGTCCCGCGCTGACCACGCCCCTTTCCCCCCCTCCCCAGATTTTCTACTACTCGACGTCCATCTTTGAGGGGGCGGGGCTGCAGGACCCGGCCGTCGGCACCATCGGGACGGGCGTGGTCAACGTGGCGGCCACCGCCCTGTCGGTGAGCCCCGCCCACGGCCACGCCCACGGGGGTCACGGGGAGGGTGGGGGCCCTGGGTGGGCGTGGTCTCACTGGGGTGTGACCCTGAAGTGGGCGTGGCCTCGTTTTTTGGGTGGGTGTGGTCCTAATGGGCAGTGGTCTAATTAGGGGGTGGGCGTGGCCCCACTTGGGTGTGGCCCTAAAGTGGGGGAAATTTGGGTGGGCGTGGCCCTGAAGTGGGCGTGGCCTCATTTTTTGGGTGGGCGTGGTCCTAATGGGGAGTGGCCTAATTAGGGGTGGGCGTGGCCCTGAAGTGGGCGTGGCCTCATTTTTGGGTGGGCGTGGCCCTGAGGGGGTGGGATCTCATTTTTTTTGAGGTGGGCGTGGTTCCGCAGTGGGCGTGGTCTCATTTTTTTGGGGTGGGCGTGGCCCTGAAGGAGGTTGGGCGGTGTCATTTTGGGGTGGGCGTGGTCTTGAGAGGGTGGGGTCCCATTTTGGGGGAGGGTCTCATGATCTTCTGGATGGGTGTGGTCCTAAGGGGGCGGGGTTTTATTTTTGGGCTGGGTGTGACCCCGAAGTGGGCGTGGTCTCGTTTTTGGGCGTGGCCCCGGGTGGGCGTGGCCCCGCTAAGCCCCGCCCCCGCAGGTGGTGCTGGTGGAGCGGGCGGGGCGGCGCCTCCTGCAGCTCGTGGGGCTGCTGGGCATGATGGGATGCGCCGGGACGCTGGGCGTGGCCCTCAAGGTGAGCGGGGGGTCCAAAACTCACCTGGGCTCCCCAAAACACACCTGGGAACCCCCAAAACACACCTGGGCATTCCAAAACTGACCTGGGCTCCTCAAAAATTCACCTGGGCTCCCCAAAAATTTACCTGTGCATCACAAAAACTCACCTGGGCACCCCAAAATTCACCTGGGCACCCCCAAAACACACCTGGGCACCCCAAAAATTTACCTGGGTACCTCAAAACTCACCTGGGTGCCCGAAAAACTCACCTGGGCACCCCAAAAAATGACCTGGGCACCCCAAAAATCTCACCTGGGCATCCCCAAAAACTGCCCTGAGAACCCCGAAATTTACCTGGGCACCCCCAAAACTCACCTGGGCATCCCCAAAAACTCACCTGAGAACCCTAAAATTTACCTGGTTACCTCAAAACTCACCTGGGCATTCCAAAAACTGACTTGGGTATCCCAAAAACTCACCTGGGCTGCCCAAAACTCACCTGGGCACCTCCAAAACTGACCTGAGAACCCTAAAATTTACCTGGGTACCTCAAAAACTGACCTGGGCATCCCAAAACTCACCTGGGCACCCCAAAATTCATCTGGGCTCCCCAAAAACTCACCTGGGCACCCCAAAAACTGACTTGGGTATCCCAAAAATTCACCTGGGTACCTCAAAACTCACCTGGGCATTCCAAAAACTGACCTGGGCACCCCAAAAACTGACCTGGGCACCCCAAAACTGACCTGGGCACCCCAAAATTCACCTGAGCACCCCAAAAATTTACCTGGGCATCACAAAAACTCACCTGGGCATTCCAAAAAATGACCTGGGCACCTCCAAACTCACCTGGGCACCCCAAAAACTGACTTGGGTATCCCAAAAATTCACCTGGGCTGCCCAAAATTCACCTGGGCACCTCCAAAACTGACCTGGGCACCCCAAAACTGACCTGGGCACGCCAAAAATTCACCTGGGTACCTCAAAACTCACCTGGGCATTCCAAGAAATGACCTGGGCACCCCAAAAACTCACCTGAGCACCCCCAAAACTCACCTGAGCACCCCAAAAACTCCCCCCAAACTCAAATATCCCCCCCCAAAGTCCCAAATTCTCCCCATTTCCATTTCCCCTTTCTCCCCCGGATTTTCGGAGTCCCCACTCTCAAATTTTCGGGGTTCCCTCTCTCATTTTTCGGGGTGTCTCTCTCAGATTTGGGTCTCCCTCTGTCCCGGATTTTCGGGTTCCCCCCTCTCGTATTTTGGGGTTCCCCCTCTCAGATTTCGGGCTCCCCCCTCTCATTTTCGGGGTTCCCTCTCAAAATTTCGGGTTCCCCCCTCTCACATTTCAGGCTCCCCCTCTCCCCCGGATTTTCGGGCTCCCCCTCTAATATTTCGGGCTCCCCCCTCTCAGATTTTGGGGTTCCCCTCTCAGATTTGAGGCTCCCCCTCTCCCCCGGATTTTCGGGGTCCCTCTCTCAGATTTCGGGGTCTCTTTTCCCCCGGGATTTTCGGGTTTCCCCCTCTCATATTTTGGGGTTCCCCCCCTCTCATTTTCGGGCTCCCCCCTCTCATTTTCGGGTTCCCCCTCTCAGATTTTCAGGTCCCTCTCCCAGATTTGAGGCTCCCCCTCTCCCCCGGATTTTCAGGGTCCCTCTCTCAGATTTGAGGCTCCTCCTCTCCCCCGGATTTTCAGGGTCCCCCCTCTCATTTCCGTGTCCCCCCCTCATTTTCGGGGTTCCCCCCCTCACATTCCGGGCTCCCCTCTCACATTTCGGGGTTCCCACTCTCATATTTTGCGGTCTCCCCTTTCATTTTCCGTGTCCCCCCCTCACATTTCGGGCTCCCCTTCTCATTTTCGGGGTTCCCACTCTCACATTTTGGGTCCCCCCTTCTCATTTCCGTGTCCCCCCCTCATATTTCGGGGTTCCTCTCCCAGATTTCGGGGTCTCTCTTCCCCCCGGATTTTCTGGCTCCCCCCCCCCTCACATTCCGGGCTCCCCTCTCACATTTCGGGGTTCCCCCTCTCACATTTCGGGGTTCCCACTCCCATATTTTGGGTCCCCTCTCTCACATTCCGGGCTCCCCTCTCACATTTCGGGGTTCTCATTCTCACATTCCGGGTCCCCCCCCTCATTTTCGGGGTTCTCTCTCTCACATTTTGGGTCCCCCCTCTCACATTTCGGATCCCCTCCCTCACTTTTCGGGCTCCCCCGTCATTTTCGGGGTTCCCACTCTCACATTTTGGGTCCCCCCTCTCATTTCCGGGTCCCCCTCTCACATTTCGGGCTCCCCTGTCATTTTCGGGTCCCCCATGTCACATTCTGGGCTCCCCTCTCACATTTCGGGTCCCCCCTCTCATTTTCGGGGTTCCCACTTCCATATTTTGGGTCCCCCATCTCATTTCCGTGTCCCCCTCTCATTTTCCGGGCTCCCCCCTCTCATATTTTGGGGTCCCCTATCTCAGATTTCGGGGTTCCCACTCTCACATTTTGGGTCCCCCCTCTCATTTTCCGTGTCCCACTCACATTTCGGGCTCCCCCGTCATTTCCGTGTCCCCCTCTCATTTTCGGGGTTCCCACTCCCATATTTTGGGTCCCCTCTCATTTCCGGGTCCCCCCCTCACTTTTCGGGCTCCCCTCTCACATTTCGGGGTTCCCACTCTCACATTTTGGGTCCCCCCTCTCACATTTCGGGTTACCCCCCTCACTTTTCGGGCTCCCCCGTCATTTTTGGGTCCCCCTCTCACATTTCGGGGTTCCCCCTCTCATTTTCCGGGCTCCCCCCTCTCATATTTTGGGGTCCCCTATCTCAGATTTCGGGGTTCCCACTCCCATATTTTGGGTCCCCCCTAATTTCCGTGTCCCCCTCTCATTTCCGTGTCCCCCCCTCATTTTCGGGGTTCTCACTCTCACATTTCGGGCTCCCCCGTCATTTTTGGGTCCCCCCTCTCACATTTCCGTGTCCCCCTCTCACATATCGGGGTTCCCCCTCTCACATTTCGGGGTTCCCCCTCTCATTTCGGGGTTCCCCCTCTCATTTTCGGGGTTCCCCCTCTCACATTTTCGGGGTTCCCCGCAGCTGGGGGGCCCGGTGTGGGGGTCCCTGGCGCTGGGCTCGGCTCTGCTCTTCGTGGCGTTTTTCGCGGTGGGTCCGGGCCCCCTGCCCTGGTTCGTGGGCTCCGAGCTCTTCCCGCCGGGGCCGCGCGGGGCCGCGCTCGCCCTGGCCGGGCTGGTCAACTGGGCGAGCAACACGGCGGTGGCCATGGCCTTCCCCGCCCTGCAGGTACCGGGGAGGGGGAATTCGGGAATTTTGGGGGGTCTCAGAGCGATTTTGGGGGGATTTTGGGGGGAAATTCGGGAATTTTGGGGGATTTTGAGGGATTTGGGGGGTCTCAGAGCGATTTTGGGAGGTTTTGGGGGTTGGTTTTGGGGATTTAAAGAAGATTTTGGGGATGGTTTGGGTGTGGCCATGGCCTTCCCCGCCCTGCAGGTACCGGGGGGAATTCGGGGGTTTTGGGGGGAAATTCAGGGATTTTGGGGGGTTTTGGGGGGATTTTGGGGGATTTTGGGGGGTTTAGAGGGGATTTGGGGGGTGGTTTTGGGGATTTGAGGGAGATTTTGGGGATGGTTTGGGTGTGGCCATGGCCTTCCCCGCCCTGCAGGTACCGGGAGGAGAATTCGGGAATTTTGGGGGGATTTTGGGGGGAAGTTCGGGAATTTTGGGGGGTCTCAGAGCGATTTTGGGGTGTTTTGGGGGGAGGTTTTGGGGATTTTGGGGGATTTTGGGGATGGATTGGGTGTGGCCATGGCCTTCCCCGCCCTGCAGGTACCGGGGGGGCGGATTTGGGGGGAAATTCGGGAATTTTAGAGGGTCTCAGAGCGATTTTGGGGGGATTTTGGGGGGAAATTCGGGAATTTTGGGGGGTCTCAGAGCGATTTTGGGAGGTTTTGGGGGGAGGTTTTGGGGATTTAAAGGGGTTTTGGGGGATGGTTTGGGTGTGGCCATGGCCTTCCCCGCCCTGCAGGTACCGGGGAGAATTCGGGGATTTTGGGGGGAAATTCGGGAATTTTGGGGGGTTTAGAGCGGATTTGGGGGGTGGTTTTGGGGATTTTGGGGGATTTTGGGGATGGTTTGGGTGTGGCCATGGCCTTCCCCGCCCTGCAGGTACCGGGGAGGGATTTTGGGGGGAATTCGGGAATTTTGGGGGGTCTCAGAGGGATTTTGGGGAGTTTAGAGGTGATTTGGGGGGAGGTTTTGGGGATTTTGGGGGATTTTGGGGATGGTTTGGGTGTGGCCATGGCCTTCCCCGCCCTGCAGGTACCGGGGAGGAGAATTCGGGGATTTTGGGGGGAAATTCGGGAATTTTGGGGATATTTTGGGGGATTTGGGGGGTGGTTTTGGGGATTTAAGGGGAACTTTGGGGGGGTTTGGGGAGGTTTTGGGGCTCCAGGTGGGACAGGTGGGGGAATTTTGGGGAATTTTGGGGGTCTCAGAGCGATTTTGGGGGGTTTTGGGGGGAGGTTTGGGGATTTAAGGGGGATTTGGGGGGTTTAGTGGGAATTTGGGGGGTGATTTGGGGATTTAAGGGGAATTTTGGGGAATTTGGGGGGTTTGGGGGGTTGCTTCATTTTTTTTCAATTTCCCCCCCTAAAAGTTCAAATTTTTGAAAATTTCTCCCCCAAAAATTCCAATTTTTTAAAAATTTACCCCCCAAAAAATCCATCTTTTTTTAATTTCCCCCCTAAAAATTCCAATATTTTGAAAATTTCCCCTCAAAAAATTCCAATGTTTTAAAATTTTTCCCCAAAAATTTTAATTTTTTAAAACTTCCCCCCCCAAAAAATCCAATTTATTTTAAATTTGCCCCCCAAAAAATCCAATTTTTTAAATTCCCCCCCAAAAAAATCCAATTTATTTTAAATTTCCCCTCAAAAAAATCCATTTATTTTTAAATTCCCCCCCAAAAAAATCCATTTATTTTAAAATTTCCCCCAAAAATTCAAATATTTTTTAAATTTCCACCCAAAAAATTCAAATTTTTTTTAATTCCCTCCCAAAAAATCCCAATTTTTTTTAATTTACCCCCCAAAAAAATTAAAATATTTTAATTTTCTCCCCCCCCAGGACGCTCTGGGCCCCCTGGTGTTCCTCCTTTTCGGGGGGCTCCTGGGGGGCTTCGCCCTCTTCACCTTCCTGCTGCTCCCCGAGACCCGCGGCCGCGCCTTCCCCGGGGGGGGGGACCCCCAAAACGCGGCCCCGCCCCCCCTGGGGCCCCCCCTGGAGAAGGACACGGAGCTCCAGTGCCTGGCCACGCACGAGGAGACATAAAACCAAATTTTGGGGGGTTTTTAGGGCACCCCAAAATTTTTTGGGTTTTTTTTTGGGGCACCCCAAAATTTTTCTGGTTTTTTTTGCGGTCCCCCAAAATTTTTGGGATTTTTTTTGGGGCACCCCAAAAAATTTTCTGTTTTTTTTGAGGCAGCCCGAAATTTTTTGGGATTTTTTTTTGAGGCACCCCAAAATTTTTTCTGTTTTTTTTGAGGCACCCCAAAATTTTTTGGGATTTTTTTGGGGCACCCCAAAATTTTTTGGGTTTTTTTTTGAGGCAGCCCAAAATTTTTTGGGATTTTTTTTGGGGCACCCCAAAATTTTTCTGGTTTTTTTTGCGGTCCCCCAAAATTTTTGGGATTTTTTTTGGGGCACCCCAAAAATTTTTCTGTTTTTTTTTGAAGCAGCCCAAAATTTTTTGGGATCTTTTTTTAGGGCACCCCAAAATTTTTTCTGTTTTTTTGAGGCACCCCAAAATTTTTTGGGGTTTTTTTTTAGGGCACCCCAAAATTTTTTCTGTTTTTTTGAGGCAGCCCAAAATTTTTTGGGGTTTTTTTTTGAGGCTCCCCAAAATTTTTTCTGTTTTGTTTTGAGGCAGCCCAAAATTTTTTGGGATTTTTTTTTGGGGCACCCCAAAAATTTTTCTGATTTTTTTTGAGGCACCCCAAAATTTTTTGGGATTTTTTTCGGGGCTCCCCAAAATTTTTTCTGTTTTGTTTTGAGGCAGAACAAAATTTTTTGGGATTTTTTTTTGGGGCTCCCTAAAAATTTTTCTGGTTTTTTTTCTTCGGTCCCCCAAAATTTTTGGGATTTTTTTTGGGCCACCCCAAAATTTTTTCTGTTTTTTTTTGAGGCAGCCCAAAATTTTTTGGGATTTTTTTTTGAGGCACCCCAAAAATATTTCTGGTTTTTTTTTTGTGGTCCCCCAAAATTTTTGGGATTTTTTTTGGGGCACCCCAAAAATTTTTTCTGGTTTTTTTTTTTGAGGCAGCCCAAAATTCTTTGGGATTTTTTTTTTTTTGCGGTCCCCCAAAATTTTTTTGGGGCTCCCCAAAAATTTGGGGATTTTTTTAAGGCACCCCCAAATTTTTTTGTGTTTTTTTTTTTTTTTTGGGGGGTAGACCCAAAAATTTCAATTTTATTTTTTCGGGGCACCCCCAATTTTTTTTCTTTTTTTTTTTTTTTTTCCTTTTTTTTTTTTGTTTGTTTTTTTTTGTTTTTTTGTTTTTTTGTTTTTTTTTTGGTGGTTTTTCCGGCACTTTTGGCACCCCCCAAAAAAAGTTTTGCTGTTTTTTTGGGGGGTTCGATTTTGGGTCTCCCCATCCCCCTCCCCTGTTGTAAATAAAGATGAAGATAAAACAGCCGTCACTCCGAAATTTGAGGAATTTTGGGCGAAAAATTGACGAGATTCCCAAAATTTAGGGGTCACACCCCAAAATCGGGGGGTGGGGAGGGGATTTTGGGGTGGGGGAGGGGGATTCACCCCACCCCCAATTCGTGGCTCGATTTTGGGGGAAAAATCCCCAAATTTTTGCTGCTGCTGCGGCCCCTTTAAGGACAAGCCACGCCCCTTATCGAGGCCACGCCCCCTCTCCTCTGATTGGCGGATCCGCGGAATCGCCGCCTCTGATTGGTCGAGAGCCTCGCGCACGCGGCGGGTGGGGGGGGCCACGTGAGCTGCGGCGGGCGGCGCATGCGCACTAATGAAACATCAAAATTTGCATAAATTTGCATAATTCCCCAGCGCTCTTAAGCTCATTTGCGCAATGAGCGTTGCCATGGCAACATCATTGCGCAAAAGGCGTTTGAGGCCTAAACCGCGTGCTCCAAATCTCGCGGCGCGCCTCAGCCAACTCTCGCGAGAGGAGAGCTGAGAGCAGGAACTCTCGCGAGAACACGGGCAGGGCAGCGCTGCTCGGCGCAGCAAATCTCGCGAGATCACGCTGGTGCGGCCATGCAGTAACTCCACCCGGCGCGGTGCGCATGCGCAGTGAGCCCCGCGCTGGGCCCCGCCGCTCTGTGCGCATGCGCAGTTCCTCCCCCCCCCCGCCTCAGCGCGGCCGCGCAGGCGCAGCGGGGCCCGGGGGTTGCAGCAGCTCCAGCGCGGCGGCGGCGGTTCGGGTTCGGGGCTCGCGGGCTCGGGGGTGAGTGAGCGAGCGCGGAACCTTCTCCCGCCGGGATCCGAGCGGCGGCCGCGGCCCGGGGACAGGGCGGGGAATCCCCGCGATCGCCGCCGGTGCGGCCGCGGCGCCGCGTTCCCCCTCAGGCCCGGCCTAGGCCGCGGCTCCCCTCCCCCCCCCCCCCCCCGGCGGCGGGGCCGCGTGGCGGCGGCGAGAGCGCGAGACACCCGATAAATAACGGGGGGATCCCCCCTCAAACCTTGTGAGGAACCGGGTGAACCCCCAAATTTCCTACGAGGAACTGGGGGAGCCTGAAAAATCCATTTAAGGAAGTTGGGAACCCCCCGGTTGTCCATATAAGGAACTGGGGGGACCCTCGAAATTCCATATAAGGAATTGGGGGGACCCTGGAAAATCCGCATAAGGAATTTGGGGACCCCCGAAAATCCATATAAGGAAGTTGGGGACCCCTCGACTCCATATAAGGAATTGGGGGACCCCCGATTCCATACAGGGAATGGGGGGACCCTGGAAATTCCATATAAGGAATTGGGGGATCCCCCCTTCACCCCTTATAAGGAATTGGGGGACCCCCGAAAATCCGTATAAGGAAGTTGGGGACCCCCGCCGCTCCTTATAAGGAAATGGGGAACCCCCGTCGCTCCTTTTAAGGACTTGGGTACCCCTCCGACTCCATATAAGGAATTGAGGGATCCTCGAAATTCCATATAAGGAAAATGGGGACCCCCACCACTCCATATAAGGAACTGGGGAGCCCCCAACTCCATATAAGGATTTGGGGGGGGCTCCTATAAAGAAGGGATTCCCCTCCCCATATAAAGTGTGTGAGGACCCCCCCCAAAAAACCCCAAATTTCACCCCCACGACCCCCAAAATTCCCTTGAAATCACCCCAAAACCCCCCCTGGCCCCCCCAAAATTCCCCCCCACACCCTCCACGTGTCACCTCCCCCCCATCCCAGATTTGGGGTTCCCCTGTGACCCCCCCCCAGTTCATTTTAGGGGTTCCCAGCCTGTTTTTGGGCGGTCCCCAAACCCTTTTTGGGGGTCTCCAACCCCCCACCCCCATTTTGACCTCCCCCAGTCCCTTTTTGGGATCCTGCCCCTCTTTTTTTTTTGGGGTTCCCCCACCCTTATCCCCCTTTTTTGGGGGTTCCCTGCTCCTTTTGGGGTCCCCAACTCCATTTTTGGGGTCCCCAACTTGATTTTTGGGGTCCTGATCCTCCTTTTCTGGTTCCCCTGAGTCTTTTTTGGGGTTCCCCATTTTTGGGGTTCCTTTTTCCCATTTTTGGGGTGTCCCCAACCCCTTTTTGACCTTCCCCATCTCTCCCTAACTCCAGATTTTTTGGGGTCTCTGCCAAATTTTGGGGTTCTCCACCTTCTGACCCCCCAAATTTTGGGGTTCTCCACCTTCTGACCCCCCCAAATTTTGGGGGTCTCCACACCCTTTTGACCTTCCCCTTCCCACTTTCCCCTCCAAATTTTTGGGGTCCCCTGACCTTCCCCACCCCCAAATTTTTTGGGTTTCTTCCTGACTTTCCAGATCTTGGGGTTCCCCACCATTTTTGGGGTTTCCACCCCCTTTTTGGGGTTTTCAAGTGTTTTATTTGGGGTGTCCCCAACCCCTTTTCAAGCTTCCCCTTCCCACTTTTTTCTCAGATTTTGGGGTCCCCCGACCTTTCCCACCCCCCAAATTTTTTGTGCTTCTCCCTGACCCCCCAAATTTTGGGGCTCTCCACTCCTCACCCCCATTTTTGGGATTTCCACTCCCTTTTTGGGGTCCTTAGTTGCTTTTTTTGGGTGTCCCCAACCCCTTTTTACGCTTCCCCTTCCCACTTTACCCCCAAATTTTGGGGTCCCCCGACCTTCCCCACCCCCCAAATTTTTTGTGCCTCTCCCTGACCCCCCAAATTTTGGGGTTCCCCACCCTTGACCCCCATTTCTGGGGTTTTCACCCCCTTTTTTCAGGGTTTTAAACTGTTTTATTTGGGGTGTCCCCAGTCCCTTTTCGAACTTCCCCTTCCCACTTTCCCCTCCAATTTTTGGGGTTCCCTGTCCTTCCCCACCCCCCAAATTTTTTTTAACCCTGCCAAATTTTGGGGTTCTCCACCCCTGACCCCATTTTTGGGGTTTTCACCCCTTTTTGGGGTCTTCAAATGCCTTTTTTGGGGTGCCCCCAATCCCTTTTTAAGCTTCCCCTTCCCACTCTACCCCCAAAGTTTGGGCTCCCCCCACCCTCCCTGACGCCCAAATTTTTTGAGGTTCTTCCTGACCCCCCAAATTTTGGGGTTCCCCACCCTTGACCCCCATTTTTGGGGTTTTCACACCCCTTTTCCAGGGTTTTTAAGTCTTTTATTTGGGGTGTCCCAATGCATTTTTTACACTTCCCCTTCCCACTTTACCCCCAAATTTTGGGGTCCCCCAACCTTCCCCACCCCCCAAATTTTTTGTGCTTTTCCCTAACCCCCCAAATTTTGGGGTTCCGCACCCTTGACCCCCATTTTTGGGGTTTTCACCCCCTTTTTTCAGGATTTTAAACTGTTTTATTTGGGGTGCCCCCAGTCCCTTTTTGAGCTTCCCCTTCCCACTTTCCCCTCCGATTTTTGGGGTCCCCCGACCTTCCCCACCCCCCAAATTTTTTGTGCCTCTCCCTGACCCCCCAAATTTTGGGGTTCCCCACCCTTGACCCCCATTTTTGGGGTTTTCACCCCCTTTTTTCAGGATTTTAAACTGTTTTATTTGGGGTGTCCCCAGTCCCTTTTCGAACTTCCCCACTCCGATTTTTGGGGTCCCCCGACCTTCCCCACCCCCCAAATTTTTTGTGCTTCTCCCTGCCCCCCTAAATTCCATCTCCCCCGCCCCCATCCCGGTTTTTTTTTTTGGGAATTGCCCCCCAGAGAGGCGATGGCCGACGACCTGGACTTCGAGACGGGGGACGCGGGCGCCTCGGCCACGTTCCCCATGCAGTGCTCGGCGCTGCGCAAGAACGGCTTCGTGGTGCTCAAGGGCCGCCCCTGCAAGATCGTGGAGATGAGCACCTCCAAAACCGGCAAACACGGCCACGCCAAGGTAGCCAGGGCCCCGAAACCCCCCGGAATTCCCCCAAAAATTCCGGGTGGGAATCGCGAAATCGCCGCGGAAATCCCGAAATCCAAACCGGAGTTAGCGCTGAGTGAATGCGTCTCCTAAAGAGACTTTTCCAGTCTCTGATCGCCCAAAAATCCCCAAAAAATTGGGAATTTGGGAATGCCAAGGTAGCCACGGCCCCAAAATCCTCCGGAATTCCCAAAATTCCGGGTGGGAATCGCGAAATCGCCGCAGAAATCCTGAAATCCAAACCAGAGTTAGTCTGGAGCGAATGCGTTCCCTTAGGAGACTCTGAGAGCATTTTCTGAGCTCTGATCCCTCCAAAAATGAGCCAGAAACCCCAAAACTGGGAATTTGGGAATGCCAAGGTAGCCAAAATCCCAAAATCCCCCAGAATTTCCAGAATTCCGGGTGGGAATCGCGAAATCGCCGCGGAAATCCCGAAATCCAAACCGGAGTTAGCCCAGAGTGAATGCGTCTCCTAAAGAGACTTTTCCAGTCTCTGATCGCCCAAAAATCCCCAAAAAATTGGGAATTTGGGAATGCCAAGGTAGCCACGGCCCCAAAATCCTCCGGAATTCCCAAAATTCCGGGTGGGAATCGTGAAATCGCCGTGAAAATCCTGAAATCCAAACCGGAGTTAGTCTGGAGCGAATGTGTTCCCTAAGGAGACTCTGAGAGCGTTTTCTGAGCTCTGATCCCTCCAAAAATGAGCCAGAAACCCCAAAACTGGGAATTTGGGAATGCCAAGGTAGCCAAAATCCCAAAATTCTGGGGAAACCCCAAAATTCCGGGTGGGAATCGCGAAATTGCCGCGGAAATCCCGAAATCTCAACCGGAGTTAGCGCTGAGTGGATGTGTCCCCTAAGGGGTCTCTGAGGGAATTTTCTGAGCTCTGATCCCCCCAAAAATGAGCCAGAGACCACAAAATTGGGAATTTGGGAATGCCAAGGTAGCCAAAATCCCAAAATCCCCCAGAATTTCCAGAATTCCGGGTGGGAATCGCGAAATCGCCGCGGAAATCCCGAAATCCAAACCGGAGTTAGCCCAGAGTGAATGCGTCTCCTAAAGAGACTTTTCCAGTCTCTGATCGCCCAAAAATCCCCAAAAAAAACCTAAAAATTGGGAATTTGGGAATGCCAAGGTAGCCACGGCCCCAAAATCCTCCGGAATTCCCAAAATTCCGGGTGGGAATCGCGAAATCGCCGTGAAAATCCTGAAATCCAAACCTGAGTTAGTGCAGAGTGAATGTGGTTACACAGACCATTCCCAGGGCTCTGATCCTCCAAAAAATCCCAAAAAAAACCCCAGAATTCAGGAATTTGGGAATGCCAAGGTAGCCAAAATCCCAAAATTCTGGGAAAATCCAAAAATTCCGGGTGGGAATTGGAAAATCGCCGCAGAAATCCCAAAATCCAAACCTGAGTTAGCCCCGAGTGGACGCGTTCCCTAAGGAGACTCTGAGGGCATTTTCTGGGCTCTGATCCCCCCAAAAATGAGCCAGAAACCCCAAAATTCAGGAATTTGGGAATGCCCAGGTGGCCAAAATCCAAAAATTCCCCAAAAATTCCGGGTGGGAATCGCAAAATCGCCGTGGAAATCCTAAAATCCCAACTGGAGTTAGCCCTGAGTGAATGCGTCCCCTAAAGAGACTTTTTTAGGTTCTGATCTCTGCAAAAATCCCAAAAAAATCCCAAAATTCAGGAATTTGGGAATGCCCAGGTGGCCAAAATCCCAGAAAAATCCCAAAATTCCCATGAAAATCCCAAAATCCCAACCCGAGCCAGCCCTGAATGATCTCGGTTCTTGTAGAATCTCTCAGAGTTTTTTTGGGTTCTGATCCCCCCAAAAATCCCAAAAAAATCCCAAAATTCAGGAATTTGGGAATGCCCAGGTGGCGAAAATCCCAGGAAAATCCCAAAATTCCTGGTGGGAATCACGAAATCTTTGTGGGAATCCCAAAATCTCAGCCCAACCAAAAGCTTTTCTAAGGCTCTGATCCTTCCAAAAAATCCCAAAACTTTGGGAATTTGGGAATTCCGGGATTTCCCAAAAATCCTGGGGGGGTCCCAAAAATTCGGCTTTTAATCCCAAAAATTTGGGTTTTGATCCCAAAAATCTAGATTTCAATCCCAAAAATTCAGGATTCAATCCCAAAAATCTGAGTTGTAATCCCAAAAATTTGGGTTTTGATCCCAAAATTTCCCTTGAAATTTTCTCTAAATCCCAAAATTCCCGCTCGAATCCCAAATTTCCCCCCAAAATTTCGCCTGAATTCCCCAAAAATTCCCTTGGAATCCCAAAAGGGCTCCCAATGCTCCCAGTATGGCTCTGACCCCACTCCCAGTGCTCCCAGTGTGGCTCTGACCCCGCTCCCAGTGCTCCCAGTATGGCTCTGACCCCGCTCCCAGTGCTCCCAGTAAAGATCTAACTCCATTCCCAGTTTTCCCAGTGCTCCCAGTGTGGCTCTGACCCCACTCCCAGTGCTCCCAGTACAGCCCCAGTGCTCCCAGTAAAGCTCTAACTCCATTCCGAGTTTTCCCAGTGCTCCCAGTATGGCTCTGACCCCATTCCCAGTGCTCCCAGTAAAGCTCTAACTCCATTCCCAGTTTTCCCAGTGCTCCCAGTGTGGCTCTGACCCCATTCCCAGTGCTCCCAGTAAAGCTCTAACTCCATTCCCAGTTTTCCCAGTGCTCCCAGTACAGCCCCAGTGCTCCCAGTGTGGCTCTGACCCCACTCCCAGTGCTCCCAGTACAGCCCCAGTGCTCCCAGTGCTCCCAGTAACCCCAGTTCCCCCCAGGTGCACCTGGTGGGCATCGACATCTTCACGGGCAAGAAGTACGAGGACATCTGTCCGTCCACCCACAACATGGACGTGCCCAACATCAAACGCAATGACTTCCAGGTGAGACACCTGTACAGGTAACACACCTGTACACACCTGTACACACCTGGGATACACCTGGGATACACCTGTACACACCTGTAACACACCTGTGATACACCTGTACACACCTGTAATACACCTGGGATACACCTGTACACACCTGGGATACACCTGGGATACACCTGTACACACCTGGGATACACCTGGGATACACCTGTACACACCTGTAACACACCTGTGATACACCTGTACACACCTGTAACACACCTGGGATACACCTGTGATACACCTGTACACACCTGGGCACATCTGTCCGTCCACCCACAACATGGACGTGCCCAACATCAAACGCAATGACTTCCAGGTAACTCACCTGTACAGGTAACACACCTGTACACACCTGGGATACACCTGTACACACCTGTAACACACACAGACACACCTGTAACACAGACACACCTGTAACACACCTGGGATACACCTGGGATACACCTGTAACACACCTGGGATACACCTGTACACACCTGGGCACATCTGTCCGTCCACCCACAACATGGACGTGCCCAACATCAAACGCAATGACTTCCAGGTGAGACACCTGTGATACACCTGTAGACACCTGTAACACACCTGGGATACACCTGAACACACCTGTAACACACCTAGGATACACCTGTACACACCTGGGATACACCTGTACACACCTGGGATACACCTGTACACACCTGTAACACACCTGGGATACACCTGTACACACCTGTAACACATCTGTCCGTCCACCCACAACATGGACGTGCCCAACATCAAACGCAATGACTTCCAGGTGAGACACCTGTGATACACCTGTACACACCTGTAACACACCTGGGATACACCTGTACACACCTGTAACACACCTGGGATACACCTGTACACACCTGGGCACATCTGTCCGTCCACCCACAACATGGACGTGCCCAACATCAAACGCAATGACTTCCAGGTGAGACACCTGTACAGGTAACACACCTGTATACACCTGGGATACACCTGTAACACACCTGGGATACACCTGTACACACCTGTAACACACCTGGGATACACCTGTACACACCTGGGATACACCTGGGATACACCTGTACACACCTGTAACACACCTGAGATACACCTGTACACACCTGGGATACACCTGTACACACCTGGGCACATCTGTCCGTCCACCCACAACATGGACGTGCCCAACATCAAACGCAATGACTTCCAGGTGAGACACCTGGGATACACCTGTACACACCTGTGATACACCTGTAACACACCTGGGATACACCTGTACACACCTGTAACACACTTGGGATACACCTGTACACACCTGGGATACACCTGTACACACCTGTGATGCACCTGTACATACCTGTGCGCACCTGGGATACACCTGTACACACCTGGGATACACCTGTACACAGCTGGGCACATCTGTCCGTCCACCCACAACATGGTCGTGCCCAACATCAAACGCAATGACTTCCAGGTAACACACCTGTACACAGCTGAGATACACCTGTACACACCTGTAACACACCTGGGATACACCTGTAACACACCTGGGATACACCTGTACACACCTGTACACACCTGGGCACATCTGTCCGTCCACCCACAACATGGACGTGCCCAACATCAAACGCAATGACATCCAGGTGAGACACCTGTACAGGTAACACACCTGTATACACCTGTGATACACCTGTAACACACCTGGGATACACCTGTACACACCTGTAACACACCTGTACACACCTGGGATACACCTGTACACACCTGGTATACGTCTGTACACATCTGGTATACGTCTGTACACACCTGGTATACGTCTGTACACACCTGGGATACACCTGTACACACCTGTAACACACCTGTACACACCTATACATACTTGGGATATACCTGTACACAGCTGGACCTGGTATTATTTGTCCATACCTCACCTGTCTGTACTTGTCCATACCTGTGTGTCTCACCTGTCTTACCTGTCCGGTTCACCTGTGTCACCTGTCCCACAAGTGATTGGGATCCAGGACGGGTACCTGTGTGTCTCACCTGTCCATACCTGTCCATACCTGTCCCATCTCACCTGTCTCACCTGTGTGTGTTACCTGTCTCAGCTGTCTTCTCTGTCCATACCTGTCTCACGTGCAGCTCATTGGGATCCAGGACGGGTACCTGTGTGTGTTATCTGTGTCACCTGTCCATACCTGTCTCTCACCTGTCTCTCGCCTGTTTCACCTCACCTGTCTCACCTGTCTTACCTGTGTGTGTTACCTGTCTACCACCTGTCCCATCTCACCTGTCTCACCTGCAGCTCATTGGGATCCAGGACGGGTACCTGTGTGTCTCATCTGTCCATACCTGTCTCTCACCTGTGTGTGTTAACTGCAGCTCATTGGGATCCAGGACGGGTACCTGTGTGTGTTACCTGTCCATACCTGTCTCACCTGTCCATACCTGTCTCACCTGTGCAGCTCATAGGGATCCAGGATGGGTACCTGTGTGTCTCACCTGTCCATACCTGTCTCACCTGTGTGTGTTACCTGTCTCAGCTGTCTCCTCTGTCCATACCTGTCTCACGTGCAGCTCATTGGGATCCAGGACGGGTACCTGTGTGTGTTACCTGTCTCACCTGTCTTACCTGTGTGTGTTACCTGTCTCTCACCTGTCCCATCTCACCTGTCTCACCTGTCTCACCTGCAGCTCATTGGGATCCAGGATGGGTACCTGTGTGTGTTACCTGTCTCACCTGTGTCACCTGTCTTACCTGTGTGTGTTACCTGTCTCTCACCTGTCTCACCTATCTGCACCTGTCTCACCTGTCTGTACCTGTGTGTACCTGTCTCTCACCTGTCTCACCTGTGTGTGTTACCTGTCTCACCTGTGTCACCTGTCTTACCTGTGTGTGTTACCTGTCTATCACCTGTCCCATCTCACCTGTCTCACCTGTACAGCTCATTGGGATCCAGGACGGGTACCTGTGTGTCTCACCTGTCCATACCTGTCTCACCTGTCTCACCTGCAGCTCATTGGGATCCAGGACGGGTACCTGTGTGTCTCACCTGTCCATACCTGTCTCACCTGTCCATACCTGTCTCACCTGTACAGCTCATTGGGATCCAGGACGGGTACCTGTGTGTGTTACCTGTCTCTCACCTGTCCATACCTGTCTCACCTGTTTGTCTCACCTGCAGCTCATTGGGATCCAGGACGGGTACCTGTGTGTCTCACCTGTCCATACCTGTCTCACCTGTCTCACCTGTCTCACCTGTACAGCTCATTGGGATCCAGGACGGGTACCTGTGTGTGTTACCTGTCTCACCTGTCTCACCTGCAGCTCATTGGGATCCAGGACGGGTACCTGTGTGTGTTACCTGTCTATCACCTGTCCCATCTCACCTGTCTCACCTGCAGCTCATTGGGATCCAGGACGGGTACCTGTCGCTGCTCCAGGACAGTGGGGAGGTGCGGGAGGACCTGCGGCTGCCAGAGGGGGAGCTGGGCCGGGAGATCGAGCAGAAATACGACTGCGGGGAGGAGATCCTGGTACTGGGAGCACTGGGAGGGACTGGGATGGACTGGGAGGGACTGGGATGGGACTGGGGGACTGGGATGGGACTGGGATGGAATGGGAGGGACTGGGATGGACTGGGATGGGACTGGGATGGACTGGGATGGACTGGGATGGACTGGGATGGACTGGGATGGGACTGGGAGGGACTGGGATGGATTGGGATGAACTGGGATGGGATAGGGAGGGACTGGGAGGGGAGGGGGGTGGATTGGGATGGACTGGGAGGGACTGGGATGGGACTGGGAGGGACTGGGATGGGACTGGGAGGGACTGGGAGGGACTGGGATGGGACTGGGAGGGACTGGGATGGGATTGGGATGGACTGGGATGGGGTTATGGGGAACTGGGATGAACTGGGGAGAGTCTGCGATGGAACTGGGAGCACTGGGATGGAACTGGAGTGGGACTGGGATGGACTGGGCTGAACTGGTGTGGACTGGTGTGAACTGGTGTGAACTGGGCCGTTCCCCCCAGATCACGGTGCTGTCGGCGATGACCGAGGAAGCCGCTGTCGCGATCAAAGCCATGGCCAAATAGGGCAGGTGGGCGGGGACATGACCAAATATGGGGAAAGGGGCGGGGACATGACCAAATATGGGGAAAGGGGCGGGGACATGACCAAATATGGGGAAAGGGGCGGGGACATTACCAAATATGGGGAAAGGGGCGGGGACATGACCAAATATGGGGAAAGGGGCGGGGACATGACCAAATATGGGGAAAGAGGGTGGGATATGGCCAAATATGGGGAAAGGGGCGGGGACATGACCAAATATGGGGAAAGGGGCGGGGACATGACCAAATATGGGGAAATGGGTGGGGACATTACCAAATATGGGGAAAGGGGCGGGGACATTACCAAATATGGGGAAAGGGGCGGGGACATGACCAAATATGGGGAAGGGGTGAGGCCATCGCCAAATATGGGAAGGGGCAGTGCCAAATAGGGCAGGTGGGTGGGGACATGACCAAATATGGGAATGAGGCAGGGCTATGGCCAAATATGGTCGGTGTGGGCGGGGCCATGTCCATATATGGCACGTGGGGCGGAGTTGGGGGGTGGGGATCACTGCGGGTCCCCATTTTGGGTCCCTGTTTTGGGTCTGGGGTCTCTCAGGTCCCAATTTTGGGTCTGGGGTCCCAGTTTGGGTCTGGGGTCTCTGTTCCCGGTCCCAGCCCCTCCCCCTCTCTCCGCAGGCCGGCGCTCCGGGGTCGGGCCGTGCCCCTCCCCCAACCGCAGCCGCGGGGGGGGGAGGGGAGGTGGGGGAGGGGCGAGGTGGGGGAGGGGCGACCTGGAGGGGGGAGGGGCTCGAGCTCCGGGGGGGCCGCCCCTTCCCCCCCCCCCCAAATCCTCTCCCTCCCCCCAAACTCCGCGGTGGGGGAGGGGCCCTCGGTAAAAGGGGGGGGAGGGGCGACCCCAGGCCCCTCCCCCCTCGTCGCTCCTCCCCCACCCCCTCCCCACGCCCCTCCCCCACCTCCCCCCTCGCCCCTCCCCCCACCCCCCTCGTTGGGGCCTCGCCGGATCGGAAATAAATAAATAAATAAATAAATGATTAACGAGGGTGGCTAATTAATTAATTAATCAATTTGTGGCAGCGGTTGGGGAGGGGGGGAGGGGTGGCCTGGCAGAGTCACCCACGGTGGGGTCACTCAGAGTGGAAACGTGCTCACAATGACCCCAAAAATGGGAGAGAGAATTTTGGGGGTCGCTCGTCTCATGCAGTGCAAAATTTTGGGGAAAATCCCCCCAAAAAATCTCCCCAAAATCCACCCAGAATTCCTCTAAATCCCTCAAATCCTCACAAGATCCAGCAAAATCCATCCAAATCCACCAAAATTCCACTAATTCACCCAAAATTTTCATGAGGACCCCCAGGGAATGAAACACCCCAAAAAAATCCCCAAAAAAGGGGCAAAGTTTAAAAATAATGGTGAAAATGGGGTAAATAAAAAAAGAGAAAAAATAAAAATGTGCTGGAAATGACCCCAAAAATGAGAGAGAGAATTTTGGGGTTCGCTCGTCTTGTGCAGTGCAAAATTTTTGGGAAAATCCCCCCAAAATCTCCCCAAAATCCACCCAAAATTCCTCCAAAATTTTAAAATCCCCCTAAAATCCATCAAAATCCCACTAAATCACCCAAAATTCCCCGCAAAACACCCCAAAATCCACCAAAAAAATATCAAGAAAGTTCCAAAAGAATCCAAAATTTCCCAAAAATTAATTTTAAAAAATTTGTAAAAATACCCCCCTCAAAATCTGAAAAAAGTCCCCAAAATTTTCCCCAAAATATCCCAAAATCCCTTGAAAAAAATTCCCAAAAACCCCCTAAAAAAATTCCCAAAAGTCCCAGGAGTGTTCCCAAAAAATTCCCAAAAATTTGCCCAAAAAATTCCAAAAAGTAGTTTTAAAAAAATCCCCAAACACCATCACAAAAATTTACCCCCCACCAAAAAAAATCCCAAAAATCCCTCCAAAAAATCCACAAAAATTCTCAAAAATCCCCCAAAATCTTCTAAAAAAAATTTCTAATATTAAAAAAATCCCCAAAAATTCTCAAAAATCCCCCTAAAAAATCCCCCCAAAAAATCCCCCAAAATCTCAAAAATTGCCTAAAAATCCCCCTAAAAATCCCTCAAAAAAATCCCCAAATATTCTCAAAAATCCCTCCCTCAAATCCCCTTGGAAACCCCCAGGTGATATCACCTGGAGGGAGGACGGGATGTGGAAATACAAAGACTATTACAACACCTGGTTTTCACACCTGGCCCATTAACAGGAGATATCTCCAGAGATAAGATTCACTGCCACACCTGGTTTTTAATAATGGCCAATTAACAGCAGATATCTCCCACTGCCACACCTGTTTTTTCACACCTGGCCCATTAACAGGTGATTTCTCCAGAGATAAGAATCACTTGCACACCTGGATTTCAACAATGGCCATTAACAGGAGATATCTCCCACTGCCACACCTGGTTTTTCACACCTGGCCCATTAACAGGAGATATCTCCAGAGATGAGAATCACTGCCACTCCTGGTTTCTAACAATGGCCATTAACAGGAAATATCTCCCATTACCAGACCTGGTTTTTAACACCTGGCCCATTAACAGGATATATCTCCAGAGACAAGAATCACTGCCACACCTGGTCTCCAACAATGGCCATGAACAGGAGATATCCACAGAGATCAGGATCCCTGCCCCATTTGGTTTTTCACACCTGGCCCATTAACAGGAGATATCTCCAGAGACAAGGATCACTGCCACACCTGATTTTTAACACCTGGCCCATTAACAGGTGATATCTCCAGAGATAAGAATCACTGCTCACCTGGTTTTTAACAATGGCCATTAACAGGAAATAAATCCCAATATCACACCTGGTTTCTAACACCTGGCCCATTAACAGGAGATATTTCCAGAGACAAGGATCACTGCCACACCTGGTTTAACACCTGCCCCATTAACAGGAAATATCTCCCACTACCACACCTGGTTTTTAATAATGGCCCATTAACAGGAGATATCGCCCACTACCACACCTGGTTTTTCACACCTGCCCCATTAGCAGGAGATATCACCCAGTGCCACACCTGGTTTTCACACCTGGCCCATTAACAGGAGATATCTCCACAGAGATCAGGATCACTGCCCATCGGGTTTAACACCTGGCCCATTAACAGGAGATATCACCCAGTGCCACACCTGGTTTTCACACCTGGCCCATTAACAGGAGATATCTCCACAGAGATCAGGATCACTGCCCATCGGGTTTAACACCTGGCCCATTAACAGGAGATATCACCCAGTGCCACACCTGGTTTTCACACCTGCCCCATTAACAGGAGATATCACCCAGTGCCACACCTGGTTTTTCACACCTGGCCCATTAACAGGTGGTATCTCCACAGAGATCAGAGTCACTGCCCCACCCGCATTTCACAGCTGGGGACGGAATTCCCATTTCTGCCCACATCAATCCAACACATCAGCTCGTTCACTAAATCACTCATTAACTCATTCATCAATTAATTAACTCATTAGTCCGTTCATTAACTCATTAGTCCGTTAATTAGTGCATTAACTCATTACCTCATTCATTCGCTCATTAATGCAATGAATTCATTAACTCATTCATCAGCTCATTCATTCATTGACATTCATTCATTAACTCAATGAACTCGTTAAGGAACTCATTAATTTATTACAGCTCTATTTATTTGGGAGGGGGAGGCGCCACTGATCGCCCCTCCCCCCTCCCCCCCCCCATCCCATGACGTCATCCCGCCGCGGGCGTGGCTTCCCCCGGTGACGTCACCCCGGCGCGGGAGGGGGGGGCGTGTCCCGTGATGACGTCATCACTTGTGGTAGAAGCGCTGGCCCTGCCCGTGGGGGAGGAAGGGGCCGTGCCGGGCCTGGGGGGGGGAGGGGCGGTGAGGAGGGTGGGGGAGGGGCCTGAGAGGGGGGGGGAGGGGGTGGGGGAGGGGCGGGACTCACGTGGGGGGGGGGGCGGCTGCGGGGCGGCGCCGTGGGGGGGGAAACTTCCGGGGGAGGCGGCGCGGGGGGGGGGCGGGGAAGGGCAGAGCCGGCTGTGGGGGGAGGGGAGGGGGTGGGGGAGGGGCACGGGAGGTGCCCACATCCCCCCCCAACCCTGTCCTCGCCCCTCCCCCCCCCCCCCCAAAAAATCAAAACTCCCCACAAATCTGCCCCTCCGCCACCAAAACCCCTCCCCCACCAATTCGTGCCCCTCCCCCCACCCAGCTCCTCCCCTCCCCCCACCTCACCCTGCGCTCCTCCCCCACACCCAACCCTCAGCCCCTCCCCCACAGCCCCTTCCCCCAAATTGCTTCCCCTCCCCCCTTGGCCCCTCCAAACCCCCCCAAATCCCCTCCCCCACCCCAACTTTGTGCCCCTCCCCCCCTCAAACCCCCTTCATTCCCCCCCTGCCCCTCCCCCACCCCCTTCCCCAGACCTTGGGGTTCCCCTGGATGGGCACGGGCAGTTGGGGGCTGGGCAGGAGGGCGGGGCCGGCGTGCAGGGCCTGTGGGGGGAGGGGCGGGGGTCCTTGATCCACCCCCGCCCCTCCCCCACCCTCCAAATCCACCCTTGGTTCCCCCTCCCCCCCCTCAAAAAATCCAGGTGTGCTGCCCCTCCCCCACCCCCCATTCTGCCCCGCCCCGAATCCCTCAGGCCACGCCCCCTTGGTCAGGCCCCTCCCCCACTCACGGGCTCGCTGAACCCTGATTGGCTGTTGGCCCCTCCCCCATTCCCCAGCCCCTCCCCCACTCACGGGCTCGCTGAACCCTGATTGGCTGTTGGCCCCTCCCCCATTCCCCAGCCCCTCCCCCACTCACGGGCTCGCTGAACCCTGATTGGCTGTTGGCCCCTCCCCCATTCCCCAGCCCCTCCCCCACTCACGGGCTCGCTGAACCCTGATTGGCTGTTGGCGTGTTCCAGCTGCTTCTGTAGCGGCAGCGACGAACTGGGGGGGAGGAACCCTGGGGGGAGGGGGGGAGGGGACACCTGAGCTGGGCCAGGTGTGCCCAGGTGTGCCCAGGTGTGTCCAGGTGTGTTAGAAATGTGCCCAGGTGTGTTACAGGTGTGCCCAGGTGTGTTACAGGTGTGCCCAGGTGTGTTACAGATCTGCCCAGGTGTTCCCAGGTGTGTCCAGGTGTGCTACAGCTGTTCCCAGGTGTGTTACAGATCTGCCCAGGTGTGCCCAGGTGTGTCTCAGGTATGTCCAGGTGTGTTAGAAATGTGCCCAGCTGTGTTACAGGTGTGCCCAGGTGTGCCCATATGTGCTGAGGTCTGTTACAGGTGTGTCCCAGGTGTGCCCAGCTGTGCCCAGGTGTGTCCCAGTTGTTCCCAGGTGCCCCCAGGTGTGCCTCAGGTGTGTTACAGTTGTGTTACAGGTGCACCCAGGTGTGTTACAGGTGTGCCCAGGTGTGTCCAAGGTGCCCCCAGGTGTTTCCAGCTGTTCCCAGCTGTTCCCAGGTGTGTTCCCAGCTGTTCCCAGCTGTTCCCAGCTGTGTCCCAGGTGTGTTCCCAGCTGTTCCCAGGTGTGTTCCCAGGTGTGTCCCAGGTGTGTTTCCAGCTGTTCCCAGCTGTTTCCAGCTGTTGCTCACCTGGCTGGGCGGGGGGGAAGTGCCCGTGCAGGCCGAAGGCGCCCCCTGGTGGCTGCTGGGGCAGGAACGGCAGCGCCGGGAACGCGGCGGGGGCTGGGGGGACCAGGACGGACCAGTATGGACCAGTACGGACCAGTACAAACCAGTATGGACCAGTACGGACCACGGACCAGTACAGACCAGTATGGACCAGTATAAACCAGTACAGACCAGTATTGACCAGTACGGACCAGTATAAACCAGTATGGACCAGTACGGACCAGTATGGACCAGGATATACCAGTACGGACCAGTATGGACCAGTATGGACCCATATAAACCAGTTTGGACCAGTACGGACCAGTGACCTCCAATCCCCTCCCAGTTCCCCTCCCACTGTTCCCAGCTCCCCCCAGTCCTTCCCAGTATAACCCAGTATCTCTAGTTCCCCTCCCAGTTTATCCCAGTCCCTCCCAGTATAACCCAGTCCCTCCCAGTCCCTCCCAGTATAACCCAGTCCATCCCAGTCCATCCCAGTCTAACTCAGTCCCTCCCAGTTCCCTCCCAGTTCCTCCCAATCCCCCCTGAGCCCCTCCCAGTCCCTCCCAGTCCCTCCCAGTTCCCCCAGTTCAGCTCTCACCCCGCAGCTGTTGGGCTCCTCCGTAGGCCGGGGGGGGCTGGGCGGGGGGGAAGGGCGGGGGAGGGGCGGGGCTCTGTCCCACCCCGAAGGGGGCGGGGCCGGGCCCCCCCTGCCCCCCCCCGAACGCCCCCGGGTCCCCCCCGGCCCCGAAGGGGGGCTGGGCCCCAAAATGGCGCGGCTGGAAAAGGGGGAGGGGCCAGAGAGTGGGGGAGGGGTCAGAGAGTGGGGGAGGGGCCAGAGATTGGGGGGAGGGGTCAGAGGGTGGGGGAGGGGTCAGAGATTTCACCCAGGGACCCCCCAAATTCCACAGGGACCCTCCCCCACCTCCACCATCCCCATGGGGACCCCCCAAAACTCCCCAAAATTCCCCCCAAACTCCCCCCAAATCCCCCCAAAATCCCCAAAACTCCCCAAAACCCCCCAAAATTCCCCAAAACCCCCCTAAAACCCCCCAAAATCCCCCAAAACTTCCCAAAATCCCCCTAAATTCCCCCCAAATCCCCCCAAAAATCCCCAAAACTCCCCAAAATCCCCCCAAATCCCCCCAAAACCCCCCAAATTCCCCCCAAATCCCCAGACTCACGCTGATCACGGGGGGTCCGAACATTTGCTTGGCTCGATCGGCCCCGATGAGCCCCGAGCGAGGCCCCCCCGGGCTGCCTGTGGGGACCCCAAAACAGCCAAAATCGCCCCAAAACCAACCTCAAAATCACCCCAAAAACAGCCCAAAACCTCCCCAGAATCACCCCAAAAACAGCCTCAAAATCAACCTCAAAATCACCCAAAATCACCCCAAAAACAGCCTCAAAATCAACCTCAAAATCACCCCAAAATCAGCCACAATCACCCCAAAATCGACCTCAAAATCATCCCAGAATCAGTCAAAATCAGTCCCAAAATCACCCCAAAATCGGTTTCCAAATCTACCCAAAATCAGCCCTAAATCAGCCCTAAAATCACCCCAAAACCAGCCCAAAATAAGTCCCAAAATCACCCCAAAATCAGCCATAAAATCAGTCCTGAAATCAGCCTCACAATCACCCCAAAATCAGCCATAAAATCAGCCCAAAATCACTCCAAAATTCGCCAAAATCACCCCAAAAATCAGCCCAAAATCATCCTTGAAACCTCCCCAAAATCCACCCTAAAATCTATCCCAAAATCAAGCTCAGAATTAGTCCCAAAATTGGCCAAAATCACCTCAAATCACCCTAAAATCATCCTCAAAACCTCCCCAAATCCCCCCAGGACTCCCCAAATCCCCCCAAATCTCCCCCAGGACCCCCCAAAATCCCCCAAAATCCTGCCAGAATCCCCCAAATCCCCCCCAAATCTCCCCCAGGACCCCCCAAATCTCCCCCAAATATCCCCCAGGACCTCCCAGATCATCCCCAAATCCCCCCAAAATCCCCCCAAAATCTCCCCAGGACCCCTCAAATCCCCCCCAAATCCCCCCAGGATCCCCCAAATCCCCCCAGGACCCCCCAGAATCCCCCAAAATCCTGCCAGAATCCCCCAAAACTCCCCCAAATCTCCCCCAGGATCCCCCAAAATCCCCCCAAATCCCCCCAGGACTCCCCAAATCCCCCCAAAATCCCCCCCGAATTCCCCCCAGGACCCCCCAATATCCCCCAAATTCCCCCCAAAATCCCCCCCAAATCCTGCCAAAATCCCCCAAATCCCCCCAAAATCCCCCCCAGGACCCCCCAAAATCCCCCAAATCCCCCCAGGACCCCCCAAAATCCCCCCAATCCCCAATCCCCTCACCTGCCATGCCCAGCAGATGCGCCCCCGGCACCCCCAGGCCCTGCGGGTACGCGGCCGCCGTCAGCGTGGTCAGGTCACTGCGGGAGCGGCCAAAAACAGCCAAAATCAACCCAAAAACAGCCAAAATCACAGAAAATCAACCCAAAAAACGGCCAAAATCAACCCAAAAACGGCCAAAATCAACCCGAAAACAGCCAAAATCACACAGAATCAACCCAAAAACGGCCAAAATCACACAGAATCAACCCAAAACTGCCAAAATCAACCCAAAACTGCCAAAATCACACAAAAACACACAAAATCAACCCAAAAAACAGCCAAAATCGCTCAGAATCAACCCAAAAACAGCCAAAATCAACCCAAAACTGCCAAAATCACACAAAATCACACAGAATCAACCCAAAACCAGCCAAAATGACACAGAATCAACCCAAAACTGCCAAAATCACACAGAATCAACCCAAAACCAGCCAAAATCAACCCAAAAACAGCCAAAATCACACAGAATCAACCCAAAAACGGCCAAAATCACAGAAAATCAACCCAAAAACAGCCAAAATCAACCCAAAACTGCCAAAAACACCCAAAATCACACAGAATCAACCCAAAAACACCCAAAATCACACAGAATCAACCCAAAAAACGGCCAAAATCACACAGAATCAACCCAAAAAACGGCCAAAATCAACCCAAAACTGCCAAAAACCCCCAAAATCAACCCAAAATCAACCAGAAACACCCCAAATGGCCCCAAAATCAACCCAAAACCATCCCAAAACCACCCCAAAATCAACGAGAATCACCCCAAAATCAACCCAAATCAACCAAAAAACACCCCAAAATCACCCAAAATCACCCCAAAACCACCCAGAAATCCTCCCAAAATTTTCCAAAAAGTTCCCAAAACCCCCCCCCGCCAAAAATCCAACAAATCCCTCCAAAAATTCCTAAAAAAAGTCGCAAAAAAATCCCCCAAAAATTCCTCAAAAAATCCCCCAAAAATTCCCAAAAATTCCCCCAAAAATCCCCTCCAAAAATTCCCAAAAAATTCCCCAAATTCCTGAATTTCCCAAAATTCCCAAGATTGCCAATTTTTTTCCCAAAATCCCCCAAATTTCCCCCAGTCCCAGCCCCACCTCTGCTCCTTGCGGCGCCGTTTCTCCTCCTCGTGCAGAACCTTCTTGAGCTGCAGGAAGAGCTGGTGCTTCTCCTCCTGCAGGGCCCCCAGCTTCTCCTGCAGCTTCAGCAGCTGGATTGGGGTGAAAAACGGGGATTTTGGGAAAAAATGGGAATTTTGGGGAAAAAAAACGGTGAAAAAATGGTGAAAAACGGTGAAAAAAACGGTGAAAAAATGGGATTTTTTAGGGGAATAAATGGGATTTTTGGAGGGGTTCTGGGGGATTCTCCTCTTGCAGTTTCAGCAGATGGATTGGGGTGAAAAATGGGGATTTTGGGAAAAAATTGTGAATTTTTGGGGGAAAAAAGTGAAATTTTGGTGAAAAAATGGGGATTTTATGAGGAAAAATGGAGATTTTTGGAGGGGTTTTGGGGTTTCTCCTCCTGCAGGGCCCCCAGCTTCTCCTGCAGCTTCAGCAGCTGGATTGGGGTGAAAAACGGGGATTTTGGGAAAAATAATGGGAATTTTTGGGGAAAAAAAGTGAAATTTTGGTGAAAAAACAGTGAAAAAACGGTGGAAAAAATGGGATTTTTTGAGGAAGAATGGAGATTTTTGGGGGATTTTTGGGGTTTCTCCTCCTGCAGGGCCCCCAGCTTCTCCTGCAGCTTCAGCAGCTGGATTGGGGTGAAAAACGGGGATTTTGGGAAAAAATGGGAATTTTGGGGAAAAAAACGGTGAAAAAATGGTGAAAATCGGTGAAAAAATGGTGAAAAAACGGTGAAAAAATTGGGATTTTTTAGGGGAATAAATGGGATTTTTGGAGGGGTTTTGGGGGGATTTTACTTCTGCAGTTTCAGCAGATGAATTGGGGTGAAAAATGGGGATTTTGGGAAAAAGTTGTGAATTTTTTGGGGAAAAAAAGTGAAATTTTGGTGAAAAAAGGTGAAAAAGTGGGGATTTTATGAGGAAAAATGGAGATTTTTGGGGTTTCTCCTCCTGCAGGGCCCCCAGCTTCTCCTGCAGCTTCAGCAGCTGGATTGGGGTGAAAAACGGGGATTTTGGGAAAAAATGGGAATTTGGGGAAAAAAATGGTGAAAAA
Source organism: Oenanthe melanoleuca (assembly GCF_029582105.1). NCBI lineage: Eukaryota > Metazoa > Chordata > Aves > Passeriformes > Muscicapidae > Oenanthe > Oenanthe melanoleuca. Next base: position 4,666,257 of record NC_079358.1, read on the forward strand.
ATGGTGAAAAACGGTGAAAAAATGGTGAAAAAATGGGATTTTTTAGTGGAATAAATGGGATTTTTGGAGGGTTTTTGGGGGGATTCTCCTCTTGCAGTTTCAGCAGATGAACTGGGGTGAAAAATGGGGATTTTGGGAAAAAATTGTGAATTTTTGGGGAAAAAAAGTGAAATTTTGATGAAAAAACGGTGAAAAATGGTGAAAAAATGGGGATTTTATGAGGAAAAATGGAGATTTTTGGGGTTTCTCCTCCTGCAGGGCCCCCAGCTTCTCCTGCAGCTTCAGCAGCTGGATTGGGGTGAAAAACGGGGATTTTGGGAAAAAATGGGAATTTTGGGGGAAAAAACGGTGAAAAAATGGTGAAAAACGGTGAAAAAATGGTGAAAAAAATCGGATTTTTTAGGGGAATAAATGGGATTTTTGGAGGGGGTTTTGGGGGGATTTTACTTCTGCAGTTTCAGCAGATGGATTGGGGTGGAAAATGGGGATTTTGGGAAAAAATTGTGAATTTTTGGGGAAAAAAGTGAAATTTTGGTGAAAAAACAGTGAAAAAAACGGGGATTTTATGAGGAAAAATGGAGATTTTGGAAGGTTTTTAAGGGGGTTTTATGGGGGGTTTCTCTTCCTGCAGATTCAGTAACTGAACTGGGGTGAAAAACCAGGATTTTGGGAAAAAATTGTGAATTTTTGGGGAAAAAAAGTGAAATTTTTGGGAAAAAATGGGATTTTTTGGGGGTAAAAATGGGATTTTTGAGGGGATTTTTGGGAATTTTTATTCTTTATTTGGTGTAAATTTTGGGTGAATTTTTTGGGTGGAATTTTTGGGGGAATTTTTTGAGATTTGGGGGGAATTTTTGGTCAATTTTTGGTGACTTTTTGGGTGAATTTGGGTGAATTTTTGCGTGGATTTTTCTGAATTTTTGGATTTTTTTTGCGGGGATTTTTGGGTGAATTTGGATGAATTTTTGGGTGGTTTTTGGGTGGATATGGGTGAATTTTTGGCTGAATTGGGGCGAATTTTTCTGGATTTTTGGCTGGATTTGGGTGAATTTCCAGGTGGATTTGGGTGAATTTTTGGGTGGATTTTTGGGTGGATTTGGCTGAATTTTTGGCTGTTTTTTGGTTGAATTTTTGGCTGAATTTTTGGCTGGATTTGGTTGAATTTTTGGCTGCTTTTTGGCTGGGTTTGGGTGAATTTTTGGCTGAATTTGGCTGAATTTTTGGCTGTTTTTTGGCTGGATTTTTGGCTGTTTTTTGGCTGGATTTTTGGCCGGATTTGGCTGGATTTTTGGCTGGATTTGGCTGAATTTTTGGCCGGATTTGGCTGGATTTTTGGCTGGATTTGGCTGAATTTTTGGCCGGATTTGGCTGGATTTTTGGCTGGATTTGGCTGGATTTTTGGCCGGATTTGGCTGGATTTTTGGCTGGATTTGGCTGAATTTTTGGCCGGATTTGGCTGGATTTTTGGCTGGATTTGGCTGAATTTTTGGCCGGATTTGGCTGGATTTTTGGCTGGATTTGGCTGGATTTTTGGCTGGATTTGGCTGAATTTTTGGCCGGATTTGGCTGGATTTTTGGCTGGATTTGGCTGGATTTTTGGCTGTTTTTTGCCTGGATTTTTGGCCGGATTTGGCTGGATTTTTGGCTGTTTTTTGGCTGATTTTTGGCTGATTTTTGGCTGTTTTTTGGCCGATTTTGGCTGTTTCCCCCACCTGCTCCCGGGTCTCCTCCAGGCTCATCCTCTCCTCCAGCTCCTTGCGCCGGCGCCGCTCCTGCTCCTCCCGAACCTTCTGCTCCATCATCTTGTCCACCTCCTCCTCCTCTGCGGGGTCAGGGGTCAGCCAGGGGTCACCCGGGGTCACCCAGAGTCACCCGGGGTCATCCAGGGGTCAGGGGTCACCCGGGGTCAGCTGGGGTCACTCAGAGTCACTCAGGAGTCTTCAGTGGTCACTCAGCAGTCAGGGGTCACTCAGCGGTCACCCAGGGGTCACTCGGGGGTCAGAAGGTCACTAAGGGGTCACTGAACGGCCAGTGGTCAGTCAGGGGTCAGTCAGGGGTCACTCGGGGTCAGGGGTCACTCAGGGGTCATAGAGAGTCATTCGAAGGTCACTCAGGAGTCACTCAATGGTCAGTGGTCACTCAGGGTCAGCCGGGGTCAATCAGGGTCACCCGGGGGTCAGGGGTCAGCCAGGGGTCACGTGGGGTCACTCAGAGTCACTCAGGGTAACCAGAAGTCATTCAGTGGTCACTCAGGGGTCATTCAGGGGTCAGGGGTCACCCAGGGGTCACCCAGGGGTCACTCGGTGGTCCGATCACTCAGGAGTCACTCAGGGGTCAGGGGTCACTCATTGGTCATTGAGGGTCACCGCACTGGTCACTCAGGGGTCATTTAGGGGTCAGGGGTCACTCAATGGTCACTCAGGGGTCAGGGGTCACTCAGAGTCATGCACTGGTCACCCGGGTCACTCAGGGGTCAGGGGTCACCCAGGGGTCACCCAGGAATTTGGGGGTCGCTCAGCTCCGCCCTCACCCCGCCCCCTCCCCTGTTGCCATGGGAACGGCGCCGGGGGCGGGGCCTCCCCCACAACAACGGCGCCAACCGCGGCCCCGTTGCCATGGAGACGCCGAGGGGCGGCGCCTGTCGCTATGGAAACCCCGGGGGCGGCTCCCGTTGCTATGGAGACCCAGCGGCAGCGGCGGCCGCGGCCTCGTCCCCCCCCCCGCCCCTCCCCGCGCTCACCCTGCCGCTTGCGCTCCCGCTCCACCATGACGTGGCGGTGCAGCGCCCGCGCCATGGCCGAGCTGAGCTTCGGCCGCTCCAGCAGCGCCGGCATCGTGAGGGAGCGGCGGGAACCTGCGGGGAGCGAGCGGCGCCGCGCCGCGCCGGGCCAGGCCGCGCTTCCGGTTCCGCCGCTTCCGCTTCCGGTTCCCGCGGGAACGAGGCTGAGCCACGCCCCTTAAATGGGAACGAGGCTGAGGCACGCCCTGATTGCCATATAAGGAGAAAAAATCACTCCTCTGAGTGAAAGTGAGGCTAAACCACGCCCCTTAAATGGGAACGAGGAATGCACCACGCCCAAATTACCATATAAGGGAAAACGCACCCCTTTGAGTGAAAACGAGGCTGAGCCACGCCCAGTGAATGGGAACGAGGCTGAGCCACGCCTTGATTGCCATATAAGGAGAAAAATCGCCCCTTTGAGTGCAAATGAGCCTAAACCACGCCCCTTAAATGGGAACGAGGTTAAGCCACGCCCCCCAAACGGGAACGAGGCTGAACCACGCCCAAATTACCATATAAGGGAAAACACACCCCCTTGGAGTGAAAACGAGGCTGAGCCACGCCCAGATTTCCATATAAGGTTAAACCGCGCCCCGTGAATGGGAACGAGGCTGAGCCACGCCCAGATTTCCATATAAGGTTAAACCACGCCCCGTGAATGGGAACGAGGCTGAGCCACGCCCAGATTTCCTTATAAGGTTAAACCACGCCCCGTGAATGGGAACGAGGCTGAGCCACGCCCAGATTTCCTTATAAGGTTAAACCACGCCCCGTGAATGGGAACGAGGCTGAGCCACGCCCACTGAGCAAGAATGAGGCAGAACCACGCCCAAATTACCATATAAGGAGAAAACAAATACCTAGCGGTGAAAACGAGGCTAAACCACGCCCCAATTACCATATAAGGAAAAAAATCACCCCTTGGAGTGAAAACGAGGCAGAGTTTTGCCCCTCCCCCACCTCAGCACCCCCAAAATTTTCATCCCCCGCCCCTCCCCCATCCCCAAATTTCCCGCCCCTCCCCCCACAGAGCACGCGGAGAATTTTTTTTTTTTTTTTTTCTCTCACGGTTTTATGGGGGAAGGGGGTGAGAGGAAAAGGGGGGGGAGGGGCGCGATTCCCCCCCTCCCCCACCCTCGCAGCAGCTTTAAATAAAAATTCATTTTTTTTCTTAAAAAAAAAAAAAATCCCATAACACACACAAAAAAAAAAAAAAAAAAAAAAAACAGAAAAAAAAAAAAAATAAAAAAAATCCCGACCAGAAACCCCCAAAAAACCCCAAAATTCCCTCCCCCCGCCCCTCCCCCACCCCCCCCCGGATTCACATTTGGGGCAATAAATAAAGGTGGGGGGGGGGAGGGGCGGGGGGGGAGGGGCTGTGCAGTGGGGGAGGGGGGCAAGTGCTGTGACCCCACCCTCCCCCCAAAAAAAAAAAAAAAAAAGAAAATCGGGGTGAAACCTCCCCAAAAACGGGTCCAGGAACCCCCAAATTGGGCAAAATTTGGGGTCAAGGACCCCCCCAAAAATAAAATTTGGGGGATCCCTCCTTTCCCCCCCCCCCCCCCCCCTTGAATGGTTCCCCCTCCCCAAATTGAGGTGAGAGCCCAAATTGGGGTGAACCCCCCCAAAAATTCAAGAATTTTTAATTAAATATTTTTGGGGGTGAGGGGAATTTTGGGGGGTCCCCCCTTTTTATTTTGGGGTCTCTTGACTCCCATCTGATTTTGGGGAGTTTTCCCCAATTTTTCGGGGGGTTTCCCAAATTTTTTGAGGGTTCCATGAATTTCAGGGGGGGTTCCCCAAATTTTTTTTCTGGGGGGGTCTTTTCCCAACCCCCCACCCCTCATCCTAATTTTTGGGGCTCCTCATTTCTTGGAGAGATTCCCCCAAATTTTTAGAGAAATTCCCCCAAAATTTTTTTTGAGAAATTCCCCCAATTTTTTTTTTTTTTGGAGAAATTCTTCATTTTTTGAGGGAGTTTCCCCAGATTTTCTTGAGAAATTCCCCCTTTTTTTGGGTAGTGATTCCCCAACTTTTTGGGAAAAATTACTCAAATTTTTTAAGAAATTCCCCCAAATTTTTGGGAAAAATTCCCCCATTTTTTTGCAGAAATTCCCTCAAATTTTCCAAGAAATTCCCTCATTTTTTGGGTGTTCATTCCCATTTTTTTGGGTGCAACTTTTTTTTTTATTTTTTGGAAAAATTCCCCCCATTCCTTGGAGGAATTCTCCCATTTTTTGGAGAAATTTCCTTTAAATTTTTTAGGAGAAATTCCTCATTTTTGGAGAAATTCCCCCAAATTTTCGAGAGACATTTTGCCCATTTTTGGGATGCTGATCCCCCAGAATTTCCTAGAGGAATTCCCCAATTTTTGGGGGAATTTTTTGAGGAATTCCCCCATTTTTGAGGGAATTTCTCAAGGATTTTCACCATTTTTGGGGTGCTGATCCCCCAGATCTCCTGGAGCAATTTTCCCATTTTTTGAGGGAATTTCTGAAGAATTTCCCCCATTTCTGGGGAGAATTTCTGGAGGAATTTTCCCATTTCTGAGGGAATTTCTGAAGGAATTTTCCTGTTTCTGGGGGATTTCTTCCATTTTTTTGAGGGAATTTCTGGAGGAATTCCCCCATTTCTGGGAGGAATTTCTGGAGGAATTTTCCCGTTTTTGAGGGAATTTCTGAAGAATCTCCCCTCTTTTTGGGGGAAATTTCTCGAGGAATTCTCCCATTTTTTGGAGGGAATTCCTGGAGGAATTTTCCCATTTTTTGAGGCAATTTCTGAAGGAATTTTCCTGTTTCTGGGGGAATTTCTGGAGAATCTCCCCCGTTTTTTTGAGGGAATTTCTGGAGGAATTTTCCCATTTCTGAGGGAATTTCTGAAGGAATTCCCCCGTTTCTGGGAGGAATTTCTGGAGGAATTTTCCCGTTTTTTGAGGGAATTTCTGGAGGATCTCCCCCGTTTTTAGGGTGCTGATCTCCCAAATTTCCTGGAGGAATTTTCCCGTTTTTTGAGGGAATTTCTGGAGGAATTCCCCCGTTTCTGGGAGGAATTTCTGGAGGAATTTTCCCATTTTTGGGGAGAATTTCTGGAGGTTCTCCCCCGTTTCTGGGGTGCTGATCTCCCAAATTTCCTGGAGGAATTTTCCCGTTTTTTGAGGGAATTTCTGAAGGAATTCTTCCATTTTTTTGAGGGAATTTCTGAAGGAATTTTCCCATTTTTGGGGGGAATTTCTGAAAAATTTTCCCCATTTCTGGGGTGCTGATCCCTCAAATTTCCTGGAGGAATTCTCCCATTTTTCTGAGAGAATTTCTGAAGGAATTTTCCTGTTTCTGGGGGAATTTTCCCGTTTTTTGAGGGAATTTCTGGAGGAATTCCCCCGTTTCTGGGAGGAATTTCTGGAGGAATTTTCCCATTTTTGGGGAGAATTTCTGGAGGTTCTCCCCCGTTTCTGGGGTGCTGATCTCCCAAATTTCCTGGAGGAATTTTCCCGTTTTTTGAGGGAATTTCTGGAGGAATTCCCCCATTTTTTTGAGAGAATTTCTGAAGGAATTTTCCCGTTTTTTGTGGGAATTTCTGGAGGTTCTGCCCCGTTTCTGGGGTGCTGATCTCCCAAATTTCCTGGAGGAATTGTCCCGTTTTTTGAGGGAATTTCTAGAGGAATTCCCCTGTTTCTGGGAGGAATTTCTGGAGGAATTTTCCCGTTTTTGGGGGGAATTTCTGGAGGAATTCCCCCATTTTTTTGAGAGAATTTCTGGAGGAATTTTCCCGTTTTTTGAGGGAATTTCTGGAGGATCTCCCCCGTTTCTGGGGTGCTGATCTCCCAAATTTCCTGGAGGAATTTTCCCGTTTTTTGAGGGAATTTCTGGAGGAATTCCCCCATTTTTTTGAGAGAATTTCTGAAGGAATTTTCCCATTTTTGTGGGGAATTTCTGGAGGTTCTGCCCCGTTTCTGGGGTGCTGATCTCCCAAATTTCCTGGAGGAATTTTCCCGTTTTTTGAGGGAATTTCTGGAGCGTCTCCCCCGTTTCTGGGAGGAATTTCTGGAGGAATTTTCCCGTTTTTTGAGGGAATTTCTGGAGGATCTCTCCCGTTTTTGGGGTGCTGATCTCCCAAATTTCCTGGAGGAATTTTCCCGTTTTTTGAGGGAATTTCTGAAGCAATTTCCCCGTTTCTGGGGAGAATTTCTGGAGGAATTTTCCCATTTCTGAGGGAATTTCTGAAGGAATTCTTCCATTTTCTGAGGGAATTTCTGAAGGATCTCCCCTATTTTTTTGAGGGAATTTCTGAAGGAATTTTCCCATTTTTGGGGGGAATTTCTGAAAAATTTCCCCCATTTCTGGGGTGCTGATCCCCCAAATTTCCTGGAGGAATTTTCCCATTTTTCTGAGAGAATTTCTGAAGGAATTTTCCTGTTTCTGGGGGAATTCTCCCGTTTTTTGAGGGAATTTCTGGAGGAATTTCCCCATTTCTGGGAGGAATTTCTGGAGGAATTTTCCCGTTTTTGGGGGGAATTTCTGAAGGAATTCCCCCATTTTTTTGAGAGAATTTCTGAAGGAATTTTCCCATTTTTGTGGGGAATTTCTGGAGGTTCTGCCCCGTTTCTGGGGTGCTGATCTCCCAAATTTCCTGGAGGAATTTTCCCGTTTTTTGAGGGAATTTCTGGAGGAATTCCCCCATTTTTTTGAGAGAATTTCTGAAGGAATTTTCCCATTTTTGGGGGGAATTTCTGGAGGATCTCTCCTGTTTTTGGGGTGCTGATCTCCCAAATTTCCTGGAGGAATTTTCCCGTTTTTTGAGGGAATTTCTGGAGGAATTCCCCCATTTTTTTGAGAGAATTTCTGAAGGAATTTTCCCATTTTTGGGGGGAATTTCTGGAGGATCTCCCCCGTTTCTGGGGTGCTGATCTCCCAAATTTCTGGAGGAGTTTTCCCGTTTTTTGAGGGAATTTCTGGAGCGTCTCCCCCGTTTTTGGGGTGCTGATCTCCCAAATTTCCTGGAGGAATTTTCCCGTTTTTGGGGGGAATTTCTGGAGGATCTCTCCTGTTTTTGGGGTGCTGATCTCCCAAATTTCCTGGAGGAATTTTCCCGTTTTTTGAGGGAATTTCTGGAGGATCTCCCCCGTTTTTGGGGTGCTGATCTCCCAAATTTCCTGGAGGAATTTTCCCGTTTTTTGAGGGAATTTCTGGAGGAATTCCCCCATTTTTTTGAGAGAATTTCTGAAGGAATTTTCCCATTTTTGGGGGGAATTTCTGGAGCATCTCCCCCGTTTTTGGGGCTCTCAGTCCACCCTGACCAGCAGCCCGGCCAGCACGGTGGCCCCCGGCTCCTTGGTGACCCACTCCAGCTGGGCGGGGTCCAGCCCCTGGGGGGGGTCCAGCCCCTGGGGGGGGCTCAGCGAGGGGGGCCCGGCCCGGAAGGAGCCCGGACGGACCCAAACCTCAAAGGCCACCTGAGCCCCCCGGGGCCGCGGCCAGCCCGGCTCCCGGAACCTGGGGGGGAAAGGGTGTCATAAATATCCCAAAATACCCCAAAATTTCATAAAATACACCCCAAAATGTCCTAAAATACACCCCAAAATTCACCCCCAAACCAGCCCAGCTCCTGGAACCTGGGGGGGAAAGGGTGTCATAAATATCCCAAAATATCCCAAAATGTCCCAAAATACACCCTAAAATATCCTAAAATATCCTAAAATATCCTAAAATATCCTAAAATACACCCCAAAATTCACCCCCAAACCAGCCCGGCTCCCGAAACCTGGGGGGGAAAGGGTGTCATAAATATCCCAAAATATCCCAAAATGTCCCAAAATATCACAAAATGCACCCCCAAAATTCACCCCCAAACCAGCCCAGCTCCTGGAACCTGGGGAGGGGAAAAAGGGTGTCAAAAATATCCCAAAATATCCCAAAATATCCCAAAATATCACAAAATGCACCCCCAGAATTCACCCCCAAACCAGCCCGGCTCCCGGAACCTGGGGGGGAAAGGGTGTCATAAATATCCCAAAATAGACCAAAATATCCCAAAATATCACAAAATGCACCCCCAAAATTCACCCCCAAACCAGCCCGGCTCCCGGAACCTGGGGGGGGGAAAAGGGTGTCATAAATGTCCCAAAATACCCCAAAATTTCATAAAATACACCCCAAAATGTCCTAAAATACACCCCAAAATTCACCCCTAAACTAACTCGGCTCCCGGAACCTGTGGAGGGGAAAAGGGTGTCAAAAATATCCCAAAATGTCCCAAAATACCCCAAAATGTCCTAAAATACACCCCAAAATTCACCCCCAAACCAGCCCAGCTCCTGGAACCTGGGGGGGGGAAAAGGGTGTCATAAATATCCCAAAATATCCCAAAATATCCTAAAATATTCTAAACTATTCCAAAATATCCTAAAATATCCCAAAGTATCCTAAAATATCTCAAAATATCCAAAAATACCCCAAAATACACCCCAAAATTCACCCCCAAACCAGCCCAGCTCCTGGAACCTGGGGGGGAAAAAGGGTGTCCTAAAATATCCCAAAATATCCCAAAATATCCTAAAATACCCCAAAATATCCTAAAATACACCCCAAAATTCACCCCCAAACCAGCCCAGCTCCTGGAACCTGGGAGGGGAGGGGAGGGTCAGGAGTGTCCAAAAATATCCCAAAATACCCCAAAATATTTCAAAGTATCCCAAAATATCCTAAAATGTCCTAAAATACGTCCCAAAGTTCACCCCCAAACCAGCCCAGCTACCAGTACCTGGGGAGGGCAAAAGGGTGTCCTAAAATATCCCAAAATATCCTCAAATATCCTAAAATATCCCAAAATACCCCAAAATGTCCTAAAATATCCCAAAATATCCTAAAATACACCCCAAAATTCACCCCCAAACCAGCCCGGCTCCCGGAACCTGGGGGGGGGAAAGGGTGTCATAAATATCCCAAAATATCCTAAAATATCCTAAAATATCCCAAAATATCCTAAAATACCCCAAAATTTCATAAAATACACCCCAAAATGCCCTAAAATACACCCCAAAATTCACCCCTAAACTAACTCGGCTCCCGGAACCTGTGGAGGGGAAAAGGGTGTCCTAAAATATCCCAAAATATCCCAAAAATATCCCAAAATATCCCAAAATGAACCCCAAAATATCCTAAAATACACCCCAAAATATCCCAAAATACACCCTAAAATATCCTAAAATATCCTAAAATACACCCCAAAGTTCACCCCCAAACCAGCCCGGCTCCCGGAACCTGGGGGGGAAAAGGGTGTCCTAAAATATCCCAAAATGTCCTAGAACGTCCCAAAATGCTCCAAAATATCATAAAATATTCTAAAATATCCTAAAATATCCCAAAATATCCCAAAATATCCTAAAATGTCCTAAAATAAACTAAAATATCCCAAAATATCCCAAAATATCCCAAAATTTCATAAAATAAACCCCAAAATTCACCCCCAAACCAGCCCAGCTCCCGGAACCTGTGGAGGGGAAAAGGGTGTCCTAAAATATCCCAAAATATCCCAAAATACCCCAAAATTTCATAAAATACACCCCAAAATGTCCTAAAATACACCCCAAAGTTCACCCCCAAACCAGCCCGGCTCCCGGAACCTGGGGGGGAATGGGTGTCATAAATATCCCAAAATACCCCAAAATGTCCTAAAATACACCCCAAAATTCACCCCCAAACCAGCCCGGCTCCTGGAACCTGGGGGAGGAAAAGGGTGTCCTAAAATATCCCAAAATGTCCTAAAATATCCCAAAATGTCAAAAAAAAATCCCAAAATATTCCAAAATGTCCTAAAATACCCCAAAATATCTCATAATATCCTAAAATACCCCAAAATGTCCTAAAATACACCCCAAAATTCACCCCCAAACCAGCCCGGCTCCTGGAACCTGGAGGGGGGGAAAAGGGTGTCCTAAAATATCCTAAAATGTCCCAAAATATCCCAAAAATATCCTAAAATAAACTAAAATAAACTAAAATAAACTAAAATAAACTAAAATGTCCCAAAATGCTCCAAAATATCGTAAAATATCCTAAAATGTCCCAAAATATCCCAAAAATATCCCAAAATATCCCAAAAATATCCTAAAATAAACTAAAATAAACTAAAATGTCCCAAAATGCTCCAAAATGTCCCAAAATGCTCCAAAATATCGTAAAATATCCTAAAATGTCCCAAAATATCCCAAAAATATCCTAAAATGTCCTAAAATAAACTAAAATGTCCCAAAATGCTCCAAAATATCGTAAAATATCCTAAAATGTCCCAAAATATCCCAAAAATATCCTAAAATGTCCTAAAATAAACTAAAATGTCCCAAAATGCTCCAAAATATCATAAAATATCCTAAAATGTCCCAAAAATATCCCAAAATATCCCAAAATATCCCAAAAATATCCCAAAAATCCCAAAAACACCCTAAAATATCCCAAAATATCCAAAAGTATCCCAAAAATATCCTAAAAATATCCCAGAAATATCCCAAAATTCCCCTCCAAAAAAGCAAAAATCCCAAAATTCACCCCCCCCCAAATCCTTCCAGGTGGCCCCGCCCCCTCCCCGCTAGCCCCGCCCCCTCCCCGTTAGCCCCGCCCCCGCTCACGTGACGCGGCTGGCGAACACCTCCATGGCCCCGCCCCCTCCCCCTTAGCCCCGCCCCCTCCCCGTGGCCCCGCCCCCGCTCACGTGACGCGGCTGACGAACACCTCCATGGCCCCGCCCCCTCCCCCTTAGCCCCGCCCCCCTCCCCGTGGCCCCGCCCCCTCCCCCTGGCCCCGCCCCCGCTCACGTGACGCGGCTGGCGAACACCTCCAGGGCCGCGTAGCCCAGGGCCGGGGACAGCACCAGGGGGGCGGGGCTGGCGGGGGGGCGGGGCCCGGAGCCCGTGGGGGCGGGGCCGGAGCGCGGGGGGGCGGGGCCGGGCGGCTCGGGCCGCCAGGGGGCGCTGAGCAGCGACCAGGGGCCTGGGGGGAGGGGAGGGGGCGGGGCTTAGAGGGGGATTCCCCTTTTTTTGGGGGGGGATTCCCCTCCCCTCCCCCATTTCTGGGATTTCCCATTTTTGGGATTTCCCCATTTCTAGAATCCCCTCCCCCACCCAATTTTGGAATTTCCCATTTTTTGAATCCCCCATTTCTGGGATTTCCCATTTTTGGGATTTCCCCATTTCTAGAATCCCCTCCCCCCCCTAATTTTTGGGATCCTCCTCCCCATTTTTGGGATTTCCCATTTTTAGAATTCCCCCCCCAGTTTTGGGATTCCCCCATTTTTTGGATCCCTCTCCCACCAATTTTGGTATTTCCCATTTTTGGGATCCCCCATTTTTGGGATTTCCCATTTTTGGGATTTCCCATTTTTGGGATTTCCCCATTTTTGGGATCCCCCCATTTCTAGAATCCCCCCCCACACCCATTTTTGGGATTTCCTCTCCCCAATTTTGGCATTTCCCATTTTTGGGATTTCCCATTTTTGGGATTTCCCCATTTTTGGGATCCCCCCATTTCTAGAATCCCCTCCCCCACCCATTTTTGGGACTTCCCCCCCTCCAATTTTGGCATTTCCCATTTTTGGGATCCCCCCAAGTTTTGGGATTTCCCATTTTTGGGATTCCCCCTCCCTCCTCCCCCCACATTTTTGGGATCCTCCTCCCCATTTTTGGGATTTCCCATTTTTGGGATCCCCCATTTTTGGGATTTCCCATTTTTTGGGATCCCCCCCCTTTCCATTTTTGGGGACCCCTCCTCATTTTTGGAATCCTTCCTCCCCCTATTTTGGGATCCCCTCTCCCCATTTTTGGGATTTCCCCATTTTTGGCATTTCCCATTTTTAGGATTTCCCCAGTTTTAGGATTCCCCCGTTTTTTGGATCCCTTCCCCCACCAATTTTTGGGATTTCCCATTTTTGGGATCCCCCGTTTTTGGGATTTCCCCATTTCTAGAATCCCCTCCCCCCCCAAATTTTGGGATTTTTCCCTCCACACTTTTTTGGACTTCCCATTTTTGGGATCCCCCATTTCCGGGATTTCCCCAATTTTGGGATCCCCTCTCCCCATTTTTGGGATTTATCCATTTTTGGGATCCCCTGCCTCATTTTTGGGACCCCCCCTCCCCAGTTTCGGGACCCCCCTCCCCAATTTTGGACTCCTCCATTTCAGACTCCCCCTCCCCCATTTCAGAGCCCCCCCTCCTGAATTTTTTGGGCTCCCCCTCCCCATTTTTGGGATCTCCTCCCCATTTTTGGGACCCCCCCTCCCCAATTTCGGGATCCCTCTCCCAATTTTTGGGCTCCCTTTCCCCCATTTTCGGGATCCCCCTCCCCATTTTTGGGTCCCTCCTCCCCAATTTTCGGGCTCCCCATCCCCAATTTTGGACTCCTCCATTTCAGACTCCCCCTTCCCCATTTCAGAGCCCCCCCCTCCTGAATTTTTTGGGCTCCCCCTCCCCAATTTTCGGCCCCCACCTCCAATTTCGGGCTCCCCCTCCCCATTTTGGGGTCCCCTCTCCCCAATTTTTGGGCTCCCCCTCCCCATTTTTGGGGACAATCTCCCCATTTCCGGCCCCCCCTCCCCATTTTCGGGCCCCACCTCCCCATTTTTGGGTTCCCCCTCCCCAATTTTCGGCCCCCACCTCCTGAATTTTTTGGGCTCCCCCTCCCCATTTTTGGGATCTCCTCCCCAATTCTGACCCCTCCCTCCCCATTCTCGGGATCCCCCTCCCCAATTTCGGGATCCCTCTCCCCATTTTTGGGTCCCCCCTCCCCCATTTCCAGACCCCTCTCCCCATTTTTGGGGACAATCTCCCCATTTTTGGACCCCCCCTCCCCAATTTTTGGGTCCCCCCCTCCCCATTTTTGGGACCCCCCCTCCCCAATTTTTGGGGACAATCTCTCCATTTTTGGGCCCCTCCTCCTCAATTTCAGAACCCCCCCTCCCCAATTTCAGAGCCCCCCCTCCCCATTTTCGGGGTCCCCCTCCCCATTTTCCGGGGTCCCCCCTCCCCAATTTCGGGCCCTCCCCCTCCCCAATTTCGGGGTCCCCTCTCCCCATTTCGGGGTCCCCACCTGGCACCAGCTCCCCGCGGTCGAGGCTCCTCCTGACGGCGCCGGCGCTGGTGCCGTGATAGGCCCGGGGCCATTTCTGCCACCCCCCTCCCCCCTCGGGCCGGGGCTTGGGCCTGGGGGGGTCCCCAAAATTCATCAGGGGGTGGGACACCCCAAAATCACCCCGAAATCACCCCAAAATCGCTAAAAAATCCACCAAAAATCACCCCAAATCACCCCAAAATCTGCTAAAAAATCCACCAAAATCACCCCAAAATCCGCTAAAAAATCCGCCAAAAACCACCCCCAAATCACCCCAAAATATCCCAAATCCTCCCAGGACCCCCCCAAATCCCCCCTGAACCCCCAAAAATCCTCCCCAGAATTCTCCTAACCCCCCCAGGACCCCCCAAAATCCCCCCTACGACCCCCCCAAATCACCCCTGAACCCCCCCCCAAGACCCCCCCAAGACCCCCCAAACCTCCCCAGGACCCCCTAAATCCACCCCTGAACCCCCCTAATCCCTCCAGGACCCCCCAAATCCCCCTCAAATCCCCCCAGGATCCCCCAAATCCTCCCCAGACCCTCCCAGGACCCCCCAAATCCCCCCTGAACCCCTTTTAAACCACCCCTGAACCCCCCAAATCCCCCCCAGGACCCCCCAAATCCCCTCTGAACCCCCTTTAAATCCCCCCAGGACCCCCCCCAAATCCCCCCAGAACCCCCAAATCCTCCCCAGACCATCCCAGGACCCCCCAAATCCCCCCCAGGACCCTCAAATCCTCCCCACATCCCCCCTCAAACCCTCCCAGGACCCCCCAAATTCCCCCAGGACCCCCTAGAACTCCCCTAACCCCCCCAGGACCCCCCCAAATCCTCCCCAAATACCCCCAGGACCCTCAAATCCTCCCCAGAACCCCCCAAATCACCCCTGGATCCCCCTAAACCGCCCTCAAATCCCCCCAAAATCCCCCCCAAAACTCCCCTAACCCCCCCAGGACCCCCCAAATCTCCCCAGGACCCCACAAGGACCCCCCCAAATCCTCCCCAAACCATCCCAAGATCCCCCAAAATCCCCCCTGAAGCCCTTTTAAACCACCCCTGAACCCCCCAAATCCCCCCAGGACCCCCCAAATCCCCCCCAAACCATCCCAGGACCCCCCCAACAACCCCCAAATCCTCCCCAAATCCTCCCCAAATCCCCCCAGGACCCTCAAATCCTCCCCACAATCCCCCTCAAACCATCCCAGGACCCCCAAATCCCCCCAAGACCCCCCCCAAAATCCCCCTCAAATACCCCCAGGACCCCCCCAAAACTGCCCTAACCTCCCCAGGACCCCCCCAAATCCTCCCCAAACCATCCCAGGACCCCCCAAATCCCCCTCAAATACCCCCAGGACCCCCCAAACCCTCCCCAAGACCCTCAAACCCTCCCCACATCCCTCCCCAAATCCCCCCAGGACCCCCCAAACCGCCTTCAAACCCCCCCAGGACCCCCCCAAATCCCCCCAGGACCCCCCCAGGACTCCCCCAAAACTCCCCTAACCCCCCCAAATCCCCCCCAAATCCCCCCAGGACCCCCCAAATCCCCCTCAAACCCCCCCAGGACCCCCCCAGGCCCCCCCCCCGCGGGTACCTGAGGCTGAAGCGGCACCAGCCCAGGGGCAGGGGGGGGTCCCGGGGGTCCCGGGGGTCCCGGGGGTCGCCCCTCCCCCTCTCGCAGCCCTCGCAGAAGCAGCGGCTGCGGCGCGGCTCGGGGGCGAAGTACTCGTCTGGGGGGGGGGGACCCCAAAAATAGCGGGTTAGGGACCCCAAAAATGGGTCAGGGACCCCAAAAATGGGGGAGGGACCCCAAAAATGGGGTCAGGGACCCCCAAAAATGGGGTTAGGGAACCAAAAATGGGGTTAGGGAGCTAAAAATGGGGTTAGGGAGCTAAAAATGGGGGAGGGAGCCCCAAAAATAGCGGGTTAGGGAGCCCAAAAATGGGTCAGGGACCCCCAAAAATGGGTCAGGGACCCCCAAAAATGGGGTTAGGGAGCTAAAGATGGGGGAGGGAGCCCCAAAAATGGGGGGGGACCCCAAATTTGGGTTAGGGAACCTCAAAAATGGGTCAGGGACCCCCAAAAATGGGTCAGAGAACCCAAAAATTGGGGGGACCCCAAAAATAGCGGGTTAGGGACCCCAAAATGGGGTTAGGGAGCACAAAAATGGGTCAGGGAGCCCCAAAAATGGGGTTAGGGAGCTAAAAATGGTGTTAGGGACCCCAAATTTGGGTTAGGGAGCCCCAAAAATGGGATTAGGGACCCCAAAAATGGGTCAGGGACCCCAAAAATGGGGTTAGGGAGCCCAAAAATGGGGTTAGGGAGCTAAAAATGGGGGAGGGAGCCCCAAAAATGGGGGGGACCCCAAATTTGGGTTAGGTACCCCAAAAATGGGGGAGGGAGCCCCAAAAATAGCGGGTTAGAGACCCCAAAAATGGGGTTAGGGAACCAAAAAATGGGGTTAGGGAGCCCCAAAAATGGGTCAGAGAACCCAAAAATTGGGGGGACCCCAAAAATAGCAGGTTAGGGACCCGAAATTTGAGTTAGGGAACCTCAAAAATGGGGGAGGGACCCCAAAAATGGGGTTAGGGAGCCCAAAAATGGGATTAGGGAGCTAAAAATGGGGTTAGGGACCCCAAATTTGGGTTAGAGAGCCCCAAAAAATGGGGTTAGGGACCCCAAAAATGGGGTTAGGGACCCCAAAAATGGGGTTAGGGAACCAAATTTGGGTTAGGGAGCCCCAAAAATGGGGTTAGGGAGCCCAAATTTGGGTTAGGGAGCTCAAAAATGGGGTTAGGGAGCCCCAAAAATTGGTCAGGGACCCCAAAAATTGGGGGGACCCCAAAAATGGGGTTAGGGAGCCCAAAAATGGGGGAGGGAGCCCCGAAAATGGGCCAGAGAACCCAAAAATTGGGGGGACCCCAAAAATAGAGGGTTAGGGACCCCAAAAATGGGGTTAGGGACCCCAAAAATGGGGTTAGGGAGCCCAAAAAATGGGTCAGGGAGCCCCAAAAAATGGGGGAGGGACCCCAAAAATGGGTCAGGAGTCCCAAAAATGGGGGAGGGAGCCCAAAAATGGGGCAGGGACCCCAAAAATGGGGTTAGGGGCCACAAAATGGGTCAGGGAGCCCCAAAAATGGGGGAGGGACCCCAAAAATGGGGTTAGGGAGCTAAAAATGGGGTAGGGACCCCCAAAAATGGGGTTAGGGACCCCAAAATGGGGTTAGGGACCCCCAAAAATTGGGGGGACCCCAAAATGGGGTTAGGGAGCCCCAAAAAATGGGGGAGGGAGCCCCAAAAATGGGTTAGGGAACCAAAAAATGGGGATAGGGAGCCAAAGATGGGGGAGGGAGCCCCAAAAATGGGGGGGGACCCCAAATTTGGGTTAGGGACCCCAAAAATGGGGTTAGGGAGCCCAAAAAATGGGGGAGGGAGCCCAAAAATAGCGGGTTAGGGAGCCCCAAAATGGGGTTAGGGACCCCAAATTTGAGTTAGGGAGCCCCAAAAATGGGGGAGGGATCCCAAATTTGGGTTAGGGAGCCCCAAAAATGGGGTTAGGGAGCTAAAAATGGGGGAGGGAGCCCAAAAATGGGGTTAGGGAACCAAAAATGGGGTTAGGGACCCCAAAAATGGGGGAGGGACCCCAAATTTGGGTCAGGGACCCCAAACTTGGGTTAGGGAGCTAAAAATGGGGGAGGGAGCC